>NC_133620.1:114315494-114615494 GCF_048593235.1 Sminthopsis crassicaudata | reverse complement strand
CGAGCTATTGCAAATGAACATGCAAGAAAATGGAAGACATAGAAGCCATATTGAATTGAGATAAGTGAATATAAAGAGAGAAGAAAAATAATTTAATAGAAATTTTTAGCTTTACTTTTGAAACATTATTAGCACAGGAACTAATAATGTTATCCAGCATATCACAATTAAAAATAAAGGAACACTTTTTGAGCAAATGATTGAGACTGATCACAAATCAAAGGCCACATTTTATAAGCACCTTAGTGACACATAGATGTCTGTTCTTCCCTTCTAATTATTAACACTCTATACCCCTTAAAATAACTTGTTCCATTCTATTACCCCAGTAAAATGGAAACTCTGTGAAGGCAGGGACTAATTTTTTTTCTCCAGAGCTTAACATAATGCCATATACAAAATAGATAAAATACAATTATTTTACATTGTACTGGTCTTTTAGTGGACAGCTAGGTACCTTATTGGTTAGAATGCCAGGCTTAAAGTCAGAAAGACTCATCTTGAGTTCAAATCTATCCTCAGATATTTATTAGTTGTATGACACTGGGAAAGTCATTTAACCCTGTTTGGCTCAGTTTTCTCATCAATAAAAAAAGCTAGAGAAAGAAATGGCACAGCCCTCCAATATTTTTATAAGAAAACCCCAAATGGGGTATGAAGAGTTGGACACAATGAAGCAATGACAACATCAGTCTCTTTCAGCCATACACACACACACACAGATTATAATCACTTTCAGCTTGAATAAGGCATCGTAAGCCCATAGATATAGACTGGTAGAGGTCATATATTCCAACCTTCTCATTTTACAGATAAGGAAATTGAAGTTGAGATTTACTTGCCCATTATCACCAAATGTCAGAACTGAAAACTGAACCTGGATCTTTGACTTCAAATCAATCTTTGAAAATGGACAACTAACAAATTAGTGGCTTGTCCCAACTACTACTTAATACATAGCAATGATTCACACATGAGTTGGTTGTGATGAATAGAAAACTTCTGTTCTCAAATGAAAGGTTTATTTATTCAGATGACAATGTTTACATTCATTAAGGGGTTTTCATATATCAAAATGGCACCTGTTAAGCCCACATGGTAATAAATTAACAAATTACTTATTCACTGAATCAGTCTTCACCCAACCAGGGACACCAGGGCAAATCTATCTAACACTAAAAAAATCTAACATTAACACTGGCATTTGGCCATTTCCATATTTATCTGAAAAAACTGGGTTTTTGACTCATCACACTAAGAATCTAGCCTTTTGGTTAGCCACTTACAGCCCATGAAATCTTGTCTATAATTTGGACAGGCCATCATTCTTGATGCATGTTCCACCCAGTATCTTTCGGAAGAATAAACTGTCTCCAGCATGTCTAACTCATCTGACCTGTGGAACTCTCATCAAAACTAAGAGGTTTATGGAGGGTTCAGAAAGAAAATAATTATGCTGAGAACAGAAATATCTAAGTACCCACCATCTATTAGAGAAGCATTATAGTGTAGAAGGGAGAGGAAATCCTTGCACCATCATAAGACTTGGATTCAAATATTATTTCTGCCAAGTATTACCTGCAAATAGGAAGATCACAATTTCTATAGCCCTCAATTTCTTATTTATAAACTTTAGTACATTGAATTAGAAAATCTCTGAGACCTTCCAGCCCTAACTCTTATGAATGTGTTGATCATTTATAGTTATGTTTTGCAACATATGTGTTTAACACAAAGCAGATACTGAGATTGGTTTTCTTGAAGAAGACTTGCTTAATTCATTGAAAATAACGTTGCATAACAAATGCCATTTAATGTCATTCATGGACAATTCCCTGGGTGACATTCTTGTTTAGTTTCTCTGCAGCTACCCTGCCATGAGTGAAACATCACATGGGTTTCCAGTATTAGCACAATCTTCTCTGGAGTTGGCTCTGGTTTGTTTCTTATCATGTGGATATTTATGTAACTTCCTTTGTCCTCTAGTATTCTTCATGTGGTACCAGCTACAAGAGGACCCAGGGGATGTATCTTTTTATAGAGCCATAAAGGAAGTAGTGAAGTCAGAGTTCTATTATTCTTTTGCCCAGATTCTTCCTCATACCAGAATATAATATCATTTTCCCTGGATGGGGACCGTCCCTTTCTATTCTATATTCTATGGAGTAAATTCATGCATTCTGTATGAGTCCCTTTGAATATAGGAAGGCCACACCAAATGATATTCTCTGAAGCAATATTTCCCATCTTTCCCACCTTCTCTCAAATAGAGCTTCTGCCAAATGAAAAACAAGAACGTTCTCTTTAAATTATCTTTGTGTTCATGGATATCCATAGAGCATTTATTCTGTGATGAAGTTCTTCTTTCCTTTACCCTATCCTGGACTTTACTGTGGAACTAAATAATTGAGCCAGGCAAAACACTTTAGTTTCCTACTCTATTTTCAGTTTATTTATTGCATTACAATAAAACAATGTACAATTCTCAGAGTACAAAATATTTAGGAAGAAGTTATATGATAATAATACACTGGGGAAAATTTACTTTGAAAGACCCAGGTTCAAATCTTTAATTTACCCCTTATTAACTCTGTGATCTTAATAAAGTCACTTGATCTTTCTTGGTCCCAATTCCCTCATTTATAAAATGAGACAGTTGAATTGCATGGTTTCTAAGGTCCCTTCAAAATCTAAATCTATGTTCCTATGGAGATGCTAGGTCTCATCAACCAGTAAACATAGTATTACCCAAAGAGCTATAAATATACTCCATGCCTTTATTACCCCTGTCCACACTGAACCATTTATCATTTTAGAAACTATTATTTAATTTTTTATGCTAGCCTCTCTTCTGAAACACACATTTTATCTTTCTCCTTGTTATTAACACCCATGTGTTTTTAAGTCTTATTGAGAAGTTTTGTTTTAATTCAGTCCTTTGACTTCTGATTCTGTTTACTTTTCCTCCCTGTAATATGTTGTAATGGTTTTGTGGAGAACATGGGTCCTCAAAGCTATTCCAACACAGCACAAATGTTGAGAGTCCATCAAGCTTGCAAGGATTTGAGTTTGGATTCTTACATATATATTTTCAATTATATTTTCACCTGGTTCAGCTATACTAAGATGTCTTGTGGGTTTGTTTGCTGTACAGGCTGCCATTTTGACACCTTTTTCCTAGACTGATAGTTTTGACAATTAGTGGCTATCTAATATTAGGTAAATCCCTTAACCACGCCAAAATGAGAGGTAAAGCTACTCCCCTTACAGGATTATTAGGATGATCAAATTAGAAAATGTCTGTATAAATGACATATCTGTTGGATATGATCACCAAATATCAGCGAGAGGTATTTTCCTGAATCTTTCCATCAGTAGGACATTTCTAGTATATTCTTAGTGTCAGAATGGCCTGAGTAGATTGGTTAGTGACATAAAAGGAACGATAAGGGGGGAAAATGGAAAAAAGAAGAGAAAGACTAATGCCATTATAGCAATAAAAGATAGCATTGCAGCCATTGAAATTATTCCTTTCAATCCAAGTTATTCCTGAAGCTCTGGCTTATGCATTGAGTGTACTATTTTCATTTCTCTCCTAGACTGACAGCCTTCTTAGAGCTCACTCATTCCTTTTAACAAGAAGACTACCTGCCAAGAAGGATTTGTTTTTATGCACCAGAAAGGCTTTTCCTGAAGATACATAGGAGAAGACTGTAATTTCTAGAACATGGAGAAAAAGCCAAAAAGATCATGCCTTGAGGTTGTATTTATATCTAGAGACTTTTCCCAGGACAATCATTGGAACTGGCATAGAAACCAAAGTCCTTGTTGTCATGAGGTACCAAATAATTCAATATTCCAACTGTGCTAGAAATAAGTTTTATGAAGCCAGAAAATTCCCGATTTCCATTTCTGTTTGTTGGAAGTAACAAGAAAGCTAATGAGAGAGATGTTACTGTACTCTATCTTGGGGAGATAGGTAGAGAAGAACTTTGACATTAGGAGATGATGAATCTTGATGTAATTTGAATCTACCTAGGTTATATATTTGAAATTATGTTTTTTCTAAGATAATTACTTGATTCTTTGTTGCCAAATGAGATATAAATTATTTGCTAACAAAGCTGAGGAAGATTTCTAGTGGATAGAGTAATATAAGCCAACAAGAATCTTAAAGTGTCTTAAACATTCTTGAGGAATCATGACATGAACACTGTCTTTCTAGATACTTTATTTCCTATTTTGTTAATTTTTTTTCTTTTATCATTATTGAAAGAATTGGCACAAATAGGGTGGTATCTTTCCCTCTGTCTTTACTATTATGTCTAAAGTTCCTCTGAACCTAGAGACAAATTTTTTTTTTGCCCAAAACACATTTAACCATGACAGAATTCATTATGAAACTGAGGACAGAAAGCTTAACTACAATTGGATTCTTAAATACTCTGAGTACAAGAACAGTTTTGTAGCCTCTAGTTCACTGCTTTGTATATTGGATGTAGCTGACAAATGGTTGCCGCACTTAATTTATGGAATTATTTGGTCCAGTTCTCTTTTCTATTGAAAAATAATTTTATGTCAGGCTTTCACTAACAATGATACTTGTAGTGATTTGATAGTTTTCTTTAAGAATCAAATTAATGAGGGCAGAACCAATATGGTGGAGTAAAGGCAGGAACTTGCCCAACTACTCCACAAACTGCTCCAAACTCTTTTAAATAATGACTCTAAAAAGAAATTATCAAGGAAAACTGATATTTTAGAAACATAAAGTAAAATAGAAATGGAAATAATCTAATGATCACCTCCAGAAAGAAATCCCAAAATAAAAATATCCTAGGAATATTATAGCTAAATTCTGGAACTCCCAGATCAAGGAGAAAATATTGCAAGAATCCAGAAAGGAACAATTCAATTATAGTGGAGCCATAATAAGGATAACACAAGATTTAGATACTTTAAAGGACCAAAGGGCTTGGAATATGATATTCTGTAGAACAATGGAGCAAGGATTGCAACCAAGAATCACCTTCTCAGTGAAACTGAGTATAATACTTAAGAGGAAAAGATAGTCATTTAATAAAATAAATGATTTTCAATTCATGTTGAAAAGACCAGGGATGAATGGAAAATTTGATTGTAAAATACAGGACTCTGGAAAAGCATAAGGAGGTAATCAGGAACTTAATAAAGTATATTTGTTTACATTCCTTTTGGGGAAGATAATACTTGTAACTCATTAGAATGTTCTTTTTTATTTTTTATTAAAGCTTTTTATTTACAAAACATATGCATGGATAATTTTTCAACAATGACCCTTGCAAAACATTATGTTCCAAATTTTCCCTCCTTCTCCCTACTCCTTCCCCTAGATGGCAGATAATCTAATACATGTTAAATATGTTACAATATATGTTAAATCCAATATATGTATACATATTTATACAGTTAACTTGTACAAAGAAATTCAGATCAAAAAGGAAAAAAAAACTGAGAAAGAAAACAAAATGCAAGCAATCACAGAATGAATGAAAATGCTATGTTGTAGTCCACACTCAATTCCCACAGTCCTCTCTCTGGGTATAGATGTCTCTCTTTATCACAAGATTAGAATGGTGTTAATATGATGGTAATAAGAAGAAATATATATGTGTGTGTATATATATATGCATATGTATATGCATATATATATATATATATATGTTCAGAGGGCATGGAAGTGAATTGTATATGAAAGGATAATAAATATCTTTTTTTTAATGATGAAATAAAGGGGTGAAAAAGAAATATACTGGGAGAAAGGGAAAGAGAGAATTGGAATAGTGCAAATTATCTGCCATAAAAAAGAGGCAAAAAAAAGCTTTTACATTGGAGAAGAAGAGTGGGAAGAGAGGGTGAATGAGTGAACCTAACTCTCATCAGACTTGGCTCAACTAGGAAATATCATACATATGCAATAGGGGTGAGAAATCTATCTTACCCTGCAGGAAAATAGGAGGGGAATAGGACATGGGAAGGGGGAGGGAGGCTGATAAAAGAAAGGGCATATTGGGGGAGGGACATTTTTGAGGAGAGACAAGGTGAAAGGAGAGAATACATAAGCGAAAATATAATTAGCAATAGTAATTGTAAAAAAAAAAATTGAAACAAGTTTCTCTGATGGAATGTTATTGTTCTGTGGGAAATGATGAACAGGATGCTCTCAGAAAAAAAAATAAAAACCTGGAATGAGCTCCATGAACAAAATGAAATGTGCTGTATACAAAGTAATAGCAATGTTTTCAAGACACAGTTTTCAAGAAAAGAATTGAAAATTATAAGTCAATAAACAATCATTAAACATTTATTAAATACTGACTATATGCCAGGTGTTGTGTGATAAGCTATTATAAGCTCAAAAATAGGCTGCTGCTCACAATTTAATGTGAAAGACAACAAACAAATTATGTACAGGATTAATGGGAAATAATTAAGAAAGAGGATGCTCTAGGATTAAAACAGTCTGGAAAAGGCTTCCCACAAAAGACATCTTTATTAGGGATTTAAATACAAGGAAACCAGTAGGCAGACATGAGGAGAGAGAGCATTCTAGAAATGGAGGATAGAGTAAGTGCCTGGAAATGAGAGATGGATTGTATGGTTTATTGAACATCCAGGAAACAAGTATCACTGGATAGAAGAATATATGTCAAGGAATAAAGTATTAAGAAGACTGAAAAGATAGAAGTTTGTTAAGTGATTTGATTTATGTTTAATCTTTGAGGTTATAAAAGTCACTGGAATTTATTGGGCAGACTAATGACAAAGTCAAGCATGTGTTTTAGGAAGATCATTTAGGTAAATGAAGGATGGACTGATGTGGGAAGAGGCATGAGGCAGGCAGACCCATCAGCAAGCAGCCTATTGTAATAATCAAGATGTGAGGTGATAAGGGTCTTCACTAGAGTGAGGACAGTATCAGAAGACAGAAAGGGGAATATTTGAGAGATGTTACAAAGATGAAATAGTCAAGCCTTGTCAACAGTTTGGATATGGATGAAGGGACAATGAGAGATATTGGAGCTTAAGTTGACTAAGCTGTTAGTCTAAGAGACTGGAAGGATGTTGCCCTTGATGGTAATGGTAAAAAGGGGTGGAAGAAAAGATAATGAGTTCAGTTTTAACATATTGAGTTAAAGATGTCTACTAGACACACATTTTGAAATGTCTGAAAAGCATTGGAGATGTGAGATTAAAAATCAGCAAAGAGGTAAAATCAGGATAGAAAGAATTGAGAATCATAAGAATAGAGATGGTAATTAAATCCATGAAAGCTGATATTACCAAGGAGATATCATACAGGAAAACGCGAAAAGACCCAGGAAGGAACTCTATGAATTGTGTGATCTGGGTGAAGCTCCGCCAAGGGAAACTGAGTGGTCAGGAATATTTAATATCATACTCTAATGACTCATTCTGTCTGACTAATATTCTCAAAGCATCTCTTTAAAAATTAAAAACCAAAATGTGTCTGTTAAGACATATACATTCTTTTTTTTTTTTTTAACAATATTATGGACAAAAGCCCTTTATAATAGTGAAATTAATGGTTCCAGTAAAGGGTAAAAGAAAATGGCTCCTATCATCCTCCTGTGTTGGGTGCCTCTAGGTCTCCTTAGAGCCAACAAAAAATAAAAACATTTGTAGGAGTGTTTTGGTTAAACCCTAGGTTTTAAAACAACATTATGGGTACTAGCAAAGTTATATGATTTGATGTCTATTTTAATACTACCCTTCCTCAAAGCAAGGAAGGCAAGGCAAAAGCTATGTTTCCTCTTTTTTATATTCCTATATGAACCTCTGACAGAACATCTCAGTATTGAATGTTTTCTTCCAACACATTTCAGATATTAAAAATGGGATTCGCCATTCCTGCTTTCTGCCCTATTCTTGCTCTTTGAAGAGCCCATCCTTCTTGCAGTATAGAGGAATTAGGTAAAATTACCAAAATTGGTTACTGGGCTAAAACTCAAACTTTTCATTTTTGTCTGGGCAAAGGGAATTGTATCATTGATTGCAGGGATGTGGGAGAAGGGGAGTCGCCAGTATGGAGACAACAAACAGCCTTCAAGAAAACTCTCCTGTCAGAGAGACTGATGATAATACCCAGGAGGCCTGAATATAATTAGCTGTCATCATTTACTAGGCAGATTTTCTTTGCCACAGACAAAATATACATAATTACAGTTCAGTAAGAGAGGATTCATTTTACTGTATTTATGCATCTGTCAGGACTCTTTGAGCCCACAGAAAGCAAGAACCATTAGTTTGAGCTACTCAGAGGCAGTGGCTAGACTGAAATGGTTTAAGTGAGATTCTTTTGGCCCCAAGAAGTGGCTCCTTGAGCTCTCAGGAGTATGAACAATCATCTGGTTTAATCAGTTTATCCAGATCATGAAATCTCTAGACTACAAAGGAGATCATAGAAAAGAAGAGTTCTTATGATTTAGAATCAGATTTATTCTAAGAAAGTCCTAGAGATTATGTATTAAAGTGGAAAGAATATTAGGATAGAAGTTAGGAGACCTGGTTTATAATTCTGATTTTGTTACTACTGGATTATATGGCCATGGTAGGGTCCCAAAAGATCTTTGTAAAACTTAGAGAGTTCTTACATGTTAATCCATATGTAAATTCATAAAATCTTTAGTTTTCTCTATTTTGAACAAAGCTCAAGAAGGGAAAAAATTGAGTTTCATGAACAACGGATTTTTGACAAGGCTCCCCTATATATGGGTATTCAAAGCTCCCAAAACTTTGCAGGATTCATTTCAAGATAAACCATTTTTTAATTAATCATAATTTTGCATTGTGTTGTATAAATGTCTTTTGTTTTATTCTTTGACTGTCAGTGACTATCAATGAGAGTAACAGACCAGAGCCTGTCATTAAAAGCAAAGAAAAATCAATACAATTTTTAATTAAGGACATCATCAGACGAGACTTCCAGACAAGGAATTCTCCTTGTCTGTTCACTTCCCCTTTAAAGTTTTTCAAAAGTCCAGTTTAGAAGCTAGCAAATAATAGAAAGAAAGAAAATTGTGATGTGCCTATTTGGGAAAAGAGGAGGTCAGACACAAGTGAGGAAAAGTTATGAATGGAAATTTTGTGAAGTACTTGTTCTTCACCCATTTCCAAAATGTATTTCACAGAAACAGGATAAGATACTCAGATATTATCTCTTTGTGAGATTACAAGGGAAAGTTTTTCATTTCCAGATTAAGAGAGAAATTGATTAACAGTTAAAGAGACATTTTAGTCAGTCATTTTATTATGACTTAGAAATAAGAAACACAGGTGCCTTTTTGATATTTTCCATCATGGTACTTCTGATAATCTCAGGCTGTCTTACTTTGTGTTTTTTCTTTCTTGATTAGTTTAGTTTCCCCATTTAAATTTGGGTTAAAATTTTTAAGAAAGCCAATTGTAATTTCTGATTTTTGCCACTGATTTCAGACACAGGGCCAACTAAGATAAATGCTGTTACATCAAATATTTGGATTTGTCAAGCCTGAAAGTGATAGAAAACACATCTGGATCTCTTTCAAAGTAACAAGCATTCCCTAAATACCTCCTATTCATTTGTTCATTCAATCAACAAGCAATTATCCAGAACATTGTATATACAGATCATTATGCTAGAGACTGGGAAAATACCAACTGTAAAAAAGGTTTGCTTCCTGCCTTCATAGAACTCCCTACCTTCTAGGAGACAAGATGTAAAAATATATAGATCCATTATTTTCCAATGTTTCAACATTTTCCACATTCCCCTCAGCATATTAGTGGAGAATGGGGGGAGAAGGGAAATGGTTAAGGCATATTTCAGATAATTTCAATAAGTTCTCATCAAATCCAAAGGATTGGCTAGCTAATAGTAATGCTTTTTGTATTCTTCCCATTTGCTATATTATCATAATATCTATATATTTTAAAATATAATATTAATGCAGTATTATATTAGACTATTTAATATTATAACATATTATAAATGTATTGTGAACAAGTAAATGAAATCCAAATTAACTAAGTTCAAATCCTGCCTGAGATACTTGCCATGTTATCCGAGCAAGTCACCTAATCTCAACTTGCTTCTGTTTCCATATCTGAAAAATGAAGATAATAATAGCAAAAGCCTCCCAGGGTGTTGTCTGAATAAAATGAGGTAATATTTCTAAAGTTTTTTGCAAACCTTAATGTGGTTTATAACTGCTAGTGATGATGACGATGCTTAATGAGTATTTTTTAATACATTATGAACAAATATTCCATTTTTAATAAAGCAGAAGCAGTGATTTGACAATGCTCCCTTAGACACAAGCTCCTTAGAATGAGTTTAATGTGTTGGTTCACTGGCTCCCACTATCTCTTTTGTGATCAAGGTAGTTAATCCTTTGATAAATTTCCCATCCACTCATATCCCCCATGATGACAGATTATTTCTTGCCTAAATCTCAGTTTTTTCCATATAGCCACTTTGAATAGGAAGAAAGGGACATAGCAACAAGATAAAGAATGTATGTCTTTGGGGCAGCAAGGACAGTGGATAAAGCACTAGCTCTGAAGTCAGGCCAGTTCAAATCTGGCCTCAGACACTTAACACTTCCTAGCTGTGTGACCCTGGGCAAGTCACTTAACCCCAATTGCTTCAGGGCAAAAAAAAAAAATATGTCCTTCATATTGAAAGAACTGCTTTCACATGTAAAATAGACCTAGGATACACTAATCCTTGTGAAATCAATAGGGCCAGGTTTCATTTCTTTAACAAAAAATATAAACTTGTAAAATTTCCTCCTGATGTTACACATGAAAAAAATGCTTTGTGATGATAGTATCCTCCATCATCTTTTAATTTTTAAGCTGGTGGATTGATTATATTCTTGAAGCATTTCACCCAGTAACTTATATAGACATTTGGACACTATGGAGACATGGATCTTTAGGACTATAAAAGTTGGAAGCCTCATCCAAACTCATGCATTGGTTCTATCTAGTATGCTCCAGTCTTTTAATGAAATTACAATATAAATAGTGATTTAATCACTGAGACAGCTTTAGTGTTCAACAATTAGTGACTCAATATTTAAAAGATGAAATCCAATCCTTGGCACTAAACACTATCCAACTTATCCTTTTAGCTTTATCTTTGACTACTTCTATGAATCTATTCTCGTAAATTCTGTCCTATCATACTAGGGATGGAACTTTAAGGACCATCAAGTCAAAGTACTTCCCTTTAAAAAATGTAAATGCTATTTTAATTGATGAATATTTATTTTCATTTTTCCCACTTATCCTTCCCAATTGAGAAAGGAAAAGAAAAATAAAACTTTTGTTAAAATATGCATAATTAAACAAAAGAGATTTTCATATTGGTCTGTCCAAAATGTATGTGTATTCTGTATAGTGAGTACATCATATCTTAGTAATAATAACTGCTTTTGTTAGTGATAAAGAACTGAAACTAAAGGAGTTGTTAATTGAGGAATGACTAAACAAAATGTGTCATATGATAGAAATGGAATATTATTTTGCAGTAAGAAGTAGATGATTTCAGAAAAGCCTGAAAAGACTTATATGAACTGACTCAGAGTACAGTGAACAGAACCAGGAGAACAATTTTTATTGCTCCTATTTTTATTTCTTTGGAACAGCTTTTATAGCTATTATCATATAACAAATCCCCTCATTTTATGAATGAGGAAATTGAAACTGATTGGCTTACCTATAATCAGTGTCAGAGGTGAAATCTGAACTGAGATCTTTCTAACTACAAAATTCAATGTACTCACCAGAACTTTCCTTGATAACAATTATCAATTAACAAATGAATATTTGATAGGTGGAGATAAAAGAAACGCAAAGGGACTGTTTCAGCAGTTTTCCAAAAAGGGAAAAGTTCCTAGCAATTTTCAGGAACCAGAGCTATTATTATAGGTTATTTGACTTGAGCCTTATCTAATGTCTTGGTGCATCTTTTAGGCTAAATGTGCTGAACTTTTCAGCTTATGAGCTACTACTGATTAGGACTTCTTTTTCATTTAAATAGTTTATTATATTCACTTTGCAGATTAAGAAATGGAGGATGAGATAAATCAAACAACTAGTCTCAAGTTGCAAAACTATTAAGTGTCTGAGGTTGAATTTGAACTCACATTTTCTGGATACAAAATTCAACACTGTATCTACTATGCCTAGACTCCATTATGTCCTCATGGGTCATTGGATGTTTAAATATATATTTCCTTGAGACATATCCTGGCTTATTGGTAATACAACTCTTTAATTTTTTTTCATTTGTTTCTTTTAAGCTACTTGCGCTCATTTTTATCTTTTCCTTATTCTATGAACACATAGTGAGGTAGATAGAGATATTTCTTTATTGATTATTTTTCTTTTTGATCCATTTTGATCCAAGAAGATTGATCCCATCTTACTGATTAATCCAGTTTTCTTTTACTTTGAAACTGATTCTTGATGTGTACTGAGAATTTCATTTTGAATGAAGTATCTCATCTCTCTTGAGATTACTTCCACTGTAGAATTTTACTCACTAGGATATTAACCTTCCTTTCTCTGAACATTTTGAGGTCTGCTTTTTCAAAATCTGGGGCACATGTCTGATTTTCTTTTCCTCTACCACAAAGTCTAGGAGGGGACATTCATTTTCCCCTCAAAGTTTCTATGATTTTCACACCAGCAATCAGTTTTCATCAAAATAAGTAAGATGATGTTAGCTACTCCTAACTTACCCTACTCTAGCTAAGAAACAGTGGAAAAAATGTTGGACATGGAGTCCAAAAGATCTGAATTCAAAACCTATTTGAGATAGTCAGTATCCACATGACTCTGGGCAAGTCACTTAACACTTCTTAATCTCAGTTTCTTTATCTATAAAATGAGAAGGAAAACATCAGCACTCTCTACCTCCCAGTATTGTTATGAGAATGAGACTTTATAAAGGCATGTATTAATATAAAACTTTAAGACAGAAACTCATACCATCGTGATAGTTTAAGCTCCATCAGGGCAGAAAACAACACACTTTGTGTCTGTCTCTCCATCCCTAGCATTGTTCTGTTCTCATCTTTTTGTTTCTTTACTATGAGATGAGAAAGAGAAAGGATTCTGACAAGAATGAGGATGTGGGCCTGTGTGTGAATGTCTGTGCATACACATGTTTCATCTTACATGAGAAGGATTTCCGAAATTTCAAAACCTGAGCTGACTCTCCAAACTATCTAAGTTCAAGGATCTTTTTGCAGATTTCCAAACATGAAAGAAAAGCTTTGTTTTTCTGATTTTCTTGGTCTTCTGGATCCAACCTCCTACTGTGAACATAAAATAAGATGTTGGACTGGGCCTGGAAGAAGCAAAGGATTGAGCATGGTTCTATGTAGTAATTTATGCCATAGTAGACCACTCTAATTATCTTCCCACTCCCCCACCCCCCACAATTCTCAATCTTTTACTCCTACAATGAATAGCAGCAGTTCTGGAGAGTTTTTGCCTTTTGATCTTCTCTCTGATCTAATGCAATTGTCCACTGGCAGAAGCGCTGTGAGGTGCAGAATAAAGTAATGAAGCTAATCTGATTTCCACCCCACCCCCATTCTCAGGATCTACATGCCCTTATTGCATTAGCCTTCTAATGAGATTCTGTGTTTGCTCTCCAGCACTAGGACAGAGAATGTGTATATGGGAGTAGGTGGAGGGGGTTCAGTGTGTGGAGAGTATCTTCTCACTGGAGATTTCCCCCATTTACATCCCATCTTTAATGGATACGGACCTGTCTGCCCTTGACTTATAAGATGATCATCTCCCTTCCCAAATTGTGTTGGGAAGAGAAATGGGAACACAAACTCTGCTGAGGTGGAGGGGGAAACAGTGAAATAGAATTGTGTTTTCCTCTCTTGTTTCTGGCTAAATGTAAAGCCCTGGTACAGTGAGTTCTCCATGGAAGACTAAAAAAAAATCACTTTAGCTTATTCATACCCAACATAATTTGTTGCTTACAGAGAAGAAACAAAGAAAAACCATTCTTCTTCTACACTTCATGCTACACCCCTTTCCCAATCAGTTCTTAAGGTGATGCATATTACATGACAATACAAAAGCCTCAAAACATTTCTTTCAAGTTACTACATTTCCCTGCATGGTCAAACATTCCCTATGGCTCCTCAGTCTATCAAACAAAGGCTGTGTCAAAGGTTGAATAGAATAAGAGCCAGTCATTCGAACTGTGCAGGACAAATGGAGACACCTTCAGAGACATCTGCCCCCTGCTCCCTTCTGACACAACCCTAATTTATTCTTGCTTTGCCTAGGTGGTGAAAGATTTAGGCCTTATCAGGAAAATCCTTCATTCTTTTCCCTAAAATTTTCATTTTTAGTGTGGGTTCTTACTGTGTTACTTTCCCTTGGGATGTCTATAAGGAGAATTTCTAGAATTGTTGTCTGTTTTCCAACAGTCCAAGGATTTTAATTTAGCTCCTGCAAATCATGGGGAAAAAAATCTGACAAATGAGAATGAAAATACTCTGCCTCCTTCAAATTGGAAACTACTTACTTACTAAACTGCTAGACCATATTACAACAAACTGAAACTACCAACAAAATACACATATTTATATAGATTTTAAATAAAATATCATTCATGGTGTATTTAGGGGAATAGCTGACTCAGCCAGAGAAGCAATGCTGGTCATCAGATAAGAGATATGGAACCATATTTTGAGCCATAGACTAAGGCAGCTAGACACAAGGAGATAATACTGTGTCTGGACTGTATTCAAATCTGGCCTCAGATATTTACCAGTTGGTGACCCTGGACAGGTTACTTAACCCTGTTTGTCTTAGTTTTTTAAAATTTAAATTGGAGGCAATAATAGCCCATAGTAAGGAGAATCCAATTAGATGATATTTGTAAAGTCCCTGATTTTATAAAATGTTTAAAAAGTACTTTTTTTTCCCCTTTCCTTTCTTTGCTTGGTGAGACTTTTCAAAGCTTGCATTCTACCAGTATAGTCTTCAAGAGAGAGGGGATAAACATTTATTAAGTACCTACTATATGCACTATACAAGTACTTTACAAATATTATTTTATTAGATCCTCATAACTCTGTGATGTATGTGTTGTTATTTTCAGTTGAGAAAACTGTGGTAGGCAGAGGTTGGGAGACTTTGCTCAGAATTATATGACTAGTAATAGTATGTGCCTGAGACTGAATTTCAATTCAGATCTTCCTGACTCCAGATTTGGCATGCTATTCACTGAATTAACAAGCTAATTCTTAATCTAGAGACTGCACAATATCCTGCAAAACCACTGAAATAAGATTTTGATGGAATACACACACATACACATATGTATGTGTGTATATGGATACTATATATATATATGTAATATAGCTATGGGGAAAAAAATCCTTCTCCTCCTCCTCCACATCTTCTCCTCCCATCTAAATGTTTCCCCTAGGAGACCTCTCAGAATTGCTAGATAGTCAAGGAAACATATGCCTATGAACAGGTAGTAGATTAGGATACACCCTCACATACTACACAAATGTAAAAAGTATAATTTCAAAAAATAAGAAAATTAAATTCTCAGTTTCCCTCCCAGGAAGTGACCCATTGCCCAGAACCCTCCGTGCTTGAGTTTACATAGTCCATGTCTATTCTCTGAGTGTATAAAAAAAATTAATTTTCCTTCTTGGGTGAGAAAGCATAAGAGGAGGGGAAAAGGAGGAAGAAGAAAAAGAAAGAGGAGGAGAAGAAACAGAAGGATGGGGAGATGAGGAGAGAGGAAAAGAAGGAGGAGGAAGATCTACAAAGGGCTTTACATGTCATCTCAATTGATGACATAATCCTGGGAGACAGATGTTATTATTATCCATATTTTATAGATAATTAAGATATTTAAATGACTCACCCTGCATCATACAGCTACTGAATGTCTGAGGCAGGACTAGAACTCAGATCTTTCAGCCTCCAAGTTCAATTCTCTTTCTACTGTGCCACCTAGCTACCTATTATTGCTATCTAGCATTTATTCTGAGGAATCTCCAAACAATTCATGTCTAAAGCTTAACAAAAGTAGATAATACTGTTTCCTTCCCATCTGATTCCCCTGTCTCTTATAAATACTCAAAGTGTATTTAATACAAATACTTATTTTCCAAATATTAAGTGCAAAACAACCCTTTCTTTTCCCCAAGAAAAAATGCAGAAAAATACATAGAAAAATCACGGTATCTCAATCACCCAATTGATATTCTTTTCCCTCACAAATAATTTCCATTTTTCCATGACATCCAAAAGTCTACCATATTATGATTTTATTTCTTTGACTTTGCTCCTCACAGAATTGAAGGTTATGTGCACAATCCTCTTCTTTTACCAAGTTTAGGAAATTCTTCTATCTGTGGAAGAACTGATTCTAACCTTCAAAGTAGTTGTTATACCAAAAAAAAAAAAAATCCCCCCTTCTCCATGTATACCTTAGTCAACTCACTTAAAGTTTAGTTCTCCATCCAGTTCTCTAAAACTATGTTCACAAAAGAGATGTTGATTATCATTAGTAAATTTCTCATTAATCACATATTTGGTTAAAAAAAATCACATACATGAACACATAAATAAATCCTTCCTTGCTTTAAAAGCTCAAAATGCTACAGTTGGAACTTTTTTCCTAAGGAATCTATTCCAGTGCCTTCACTTGGCACAGTGCCTGGCACATAGTAAGTGCTTAATAAATGTATATCTACTCATAAAATCAGTAATGAATGGCATAACCAAGATTCAAACTCAGGCCTTTTGTTTCCAAAAGTACTTCTGTTTCCATAGTAGCAAATTATATATATATATATATATATGTATATATATATATATATACATATATATATATATATATATATATGTATATATATATATATATACATATATATATATATATAAAGCTGAGGGAGTTGCATATGCATACATTGCTGCTTAAATAGGTTCAAAGCAACTGAACTATTCCAAGTACATTTTAAGGCAGATGTGGCTCAGTTTTACCCTTCCCATATGATGCTTAAAATCACACTCAGAGGAAAATAGTGATTGGCATTGTAGCTAAAACTCTGGGGAGAGGGGGGAGTTTATATCTAATCTAAGGTCTTTAAGAGAAATCTATCAGCTTTGGTTTAGTCCTCAGTGGACAGATGTCTGTATCATAGAAGTACCATACATAATTCACCACAAGAGAGCCCCAGAACTTAGCAAGAAGGCTAAATTACCTGTCACTTCCAGAAAAGGTGTTCCCTTTAGGTCAAGGTTGAAAGCATTGGTAAACCAGAGTGAGGGCAAGCTGCTCGGTCTATGTGTGGATGCCAGCCCCTCTCATGGCCGTGGTGAAATTCAGCAGGGCTGAATATTTGCCCCTCAAAGCTGAGGGTCTTTTGCACAGCTAATTAACACGTGACTGTTATTGACTCTGATGGAGAAGAGGGAGATGGGGTTCATGTTTTTTAAGACCCCAGATTTCTTTGTTTCTTTGAGTTAAATCAATTGATGTGTATAGAGGAGTAGTATTCTTTTCACAGGGGGGATCCTGTCAGAAGTATGAGGCGTTATGGCTTACACAGAATACAAAAGGAAAAAAAAAAGCCTCATTATTGCACAGGGTGGGAAACTCAGGCTAGTTCTGGGCTACGATTCTGACTTAGGAATACAGTTCAGGAAAAGCAAATGCCATCTGGCAGTCGTTAAGCAGCTGATTGTGCCCCTTTCTCTGTGATTGACTAGTGATTGATTGACAGGTGGTAGCGAGGAAAGGGATAGAGCATGTGTCACAGAGGCACACAGTGCTTTGGATTTTACTCCTGGAGTGTTTTTGGAGTGTGTGCAAGTCATAATGCAGAGATTTCCCTTTTAATTCATCTCCTGCATTTCAGGGACTTTGCTTTTGTAGGAATATGTTAAAGAACCAGATGCACACTGCATTTTTTTTAAAAGAGAAAACTATGCTTAAAGTTTTGATTTTGACTTCACTAACAGAAATTTCCTGGCATTTTTAGTTTTATTCATTTCAATGTTATTTTTCCTAAAACTATAAAGATCTTTTTTTTTTTTCTCAATTGACCAAATCTTATGAAATGGCTCTAAAGTGTAAGTTATTGTATTAGGTTAGGGAAAGCAACAAAGCTTAGATAAGATATGGTTCCTGTGTACATGAATGCTCAACTTAAGGGCAGGTGATTAGAAAGATCATTGGATCATAAATTTAGAGATTGGAGCAGACTTTATAATCATCTAGTCCTCTTCATCATTTCATAGATGAAAAAAACCTGAAATTCAATAAATAAGAATTTATTTTATAAAGATTTTTTCTAATTTCATATAAAACCAATTTTTAACATTCATCTTAAAAATTTTTAGCCCTTAATTCTCTCCCTCCCTCCCTCCCTCCAATCCTCCTTTCTTGAGAAAGCAAGCAATTTGCTATAGATTACACATGTGCAGTCATGCAAGACGTATTTACATATTAGCCATATTGCAAAAAAATAAATACACAAAACCCCCCAAGAAAACTAAGGAAAGTAAAAAAGTGTTTTTTGATCTGCATTCAGACTCCATCAGCTCTTTTTCAGGAGATGGAAAGTGTTTTTCATCATAAGTCCTTTGGAATTGTCTTGGATCATTGTATTTCTGAGAAGAACTAAATCATCAAGTATCTTAAGTATTTGCTTTAAATATTGCAAAACAATCCTTTCCTCAGGAATCTTACAATCTATTTATTAGATAAATGGGCTTGCCCAAAGTCAGGTAGGTGGGAGAGCTAATTTTAGAGCCCCTCGATTCTGTTCCTCTGAAGTCATTGTCCATTCTACTGTGTCATTCTATATAACAAAGTGCTATGAGAAGAAGATACAAAGACAAAATCCATTACAAGTCCTTACTTTCAAAGATCTCACAAGATTTTGGTGGGAGTGATTGGACATATACACAAATATCCTAAGTCAAGATAGATTGTGAAAAGTGCAAAAAACAAAAACAAAAAAAGGAATAGAAATTCCAAAATCTAGTGATATGAAAATATATGACCTGGGGGTAAGAGGGTTGTGAACAAGGAAGGATATAAGAAGGAAGCAGTATCTGAACAGATTTTCAGTTCCGATTAAAAGAGTGGAGATGATTTTTTTTTCCCTTTACTTCTAATGAAGGAACAAAATTTGAACACAGGATTTCAGACAAGCTGTTATTGATTAGGATGTGGGAGAATTCTATTATACTGCAAAAAAATCACATAACATTTCTGAAATGTGCTCACAGAGGGTTCTTTTGATTGCAGTAAGGTACAAATGGAAAGAGAATTAACTCTACAGAGAGCTTGGCTTCAAATCTTGTCTCTGATTTCTACCTGTGTGACCTTAAAACGATTAACTCAATCTTCCAGTGCCTCAGCTTCTTCATCCCTATGTTAATGACCATAATGGATGAGAGGGAACTTGAATTACATGTTTTCTTGAGGTTACTTTAGAATGTTTAGCAGGTTATTTGAAGTATGGAATTGGAATTGAAGAGAAGGAAAAGGGTGAAATAGGTAGATTTTGGAATTATCCACATAGAAGACAATCATGAAACTCATAGAAACTGTTCAGATTACTGAGAGAGTATAGAGAAAGGAGAGCCTGGGGCTGAGCCTTGGAATATGACTATGCATAGGGATCTACATATTTTGATAAAGATCTCATTAAGAAAACTGAGAAAGAATAGTTCAATTAGTGTCCTTATCCAAGGCAGAGCAGTGTAACAAACCCTGTGGAAAAGAATATACTGATGGAAAGAAGATTTAATTATCAACTGCTGCAATTGTTAAGAAGAGGAGAGAAAATACAATAAAAAAGTCATTTGTGATCTTGGAGGGGTGATTTAAGTTAAGTAGTAGGGATGGAACTAGTGTTTCAAAGGCTTTCAAAATGAAAGGAGGAAAAAGGGGAAATATTTTTTTTTCCCTTTTTCTAAGGAGTTTGCCTTTAGGAGGAGAAATATAAAATAGTTTGATTAGAGCAAGAGGTCAAGTGAAAGTTTTTTTTTTTTTGTTTTGTTTTGGTTTTTTTTTTTGTGTGTGTGTGTGTGTGTGTGTGTGTGTGTGTGTGTGTGTGTGTGTGTGTATGTTAAAGAATATATGCAATTTGGTAGTCAAAAGTAGCCATAGTTGTAGTCAATGGATAAAAAGAGATTGAAATTTAGGGAGAGTGGATGTTAGGATCTACAAACTTCAAGAGGGTAAAAGAAGGGATAGATTATAGATACAAGAAGAGGGTCTGGCATTGGCTAAGAGAAAGGCAGCCTCTTCCTCTGAGACAGGAGTATAGAAGATGAGAATGTTGAATGGTGTTGAGGCATTTTGAAGTATAGAATTGCAGAAGATAAGTTTCCTTCCATTTTTTTTTCAGTGAAATATTGAATAAGAAACTCTTTAGAGAAAGTAGGAAATGCATGGAGTTGATCATTTGAAAAGAGAAGGTTTGGTCTTTTGTGGAAAGAATGCTAGAGTTAATCAGATTGGAATAAAATGATTGGCATGGGACAATAAATTCCTGATTGAATTTACATTACATAAACTTGATAGTCCCTATCAACTGACATGTTCTGTGATTCTTTGAATTATTTCTAGCATTTACAACAGGCTGGCAAAGACAACACTGGAGCAGGATTGTGTTCTCATCCTATTTACACCATGAATTGTGTCTTTAACTTCTCTAATACTTAGTTTCCTATTTTTTCCAATGAATTTACATTAATACAATCCAATAAATATTTATTAAGCACCTACCATGTATAAGGTAATGTGCTAGATGCCAGGATTATAAAGACAAAAGTAAATATAGTTGATCTCAAGGAACTTAATTCCAATGGAAGAACTTGCTCTAAATGACCTCTAATGTCCCTTACAATTTTAAATCCATCATCCTTAAATCCTTTCACTTAGCCTATGACTAAAGATTTTCTTTGTTCCAGGGTATATATACCATGTCATTTGTTCCATACTAGCCCTACAGAACATATGATAGGTCAGAAAAGAAAAATAAAGGTAACAGGATTTATTATTTTTTAAAAATACTTCACTAAAAGTAGACAAAAGGCAAT
This sequence comes from Sminthopsis crassicaudata, assembly GCF_048593235.1. NCBI lineage: Eukaryota > Metazoa > Chordata > Mammalia > Dasyuromorphia > Dasyuridae > Sminthopsis > Sminthopsis crassicaudata. The sequence continues at coordinate 114,594,323 of NC_133620.1, read as the reverse complement.
GCAGTGACCAAATACCATTTTTGAGACTTTAATTCATTATTTGGGGGTAAAAGTTTTCTACCTGGGGCCAACATGATGACTGCTTCTTTAAGAAAAGAGGGTCTCCAAACAGTTTATGAAGTGATAGATCATATATAAATAGGTTGTTTGCTCTCCGTACAGATGCCATCATTACTAAGTACTTTCAGGCTCTTTGAGAGCTAAATAATTTCGTAATGCATCATTGAACATTTAGTTGCTTCGATAGCAGATGGTTTCAGGGGTCCATCTGCTCACAGCAATGTTTTCAACAAGCCCCCTTCACCTTCACCAAGAGGTTCAGAAACATTAGAATATTCATTCTTCACTACAGGTGCTGTTCTTTTGCTCCCTCTATATGAGGGAAAGGGGTCACCGTCTTTTTACAGAGAGAAGCTGCTGCCTCAAGTTCCTTCAGAAAGATGCCAACCATCAATGGTATGGGGACACTAATGGACACTAGTGCTTAGGACATATTCAGACTTACCTGGATAATCAGTCTTTTTACTCTTTTTTTTTTTCTGAAGTGGGCAGACTCTCTATTAAAAATGAGAAAGTAGTCAATGACCCTCTGCTGAGCTCCTGCTATGTGCCAGAGTAGGACCAGGTGCTGTCAGGTTTACCAAAGGATGTACATTTCCTGCTCTCGAGGTCATATGCTGAAAAGGGATGGAGATGGGGGGGGGGGAGGAGTACATATGAAGCAAGCACAAACTAAAAAGACATATGGAGAAGAGCAAACTGAGTGCCTAAGTGCCTGAGTGCTAAAGGGGATGGAAGGAAAAGTGCTGAGGGACGCAGCTAGATATGTTTCAAGAGTCCCTAATGCCCCATTACTTAGGTCGTCATTCAATATGCAGGCAAACTGCTGGAGAAACATGATAGTACTATAGCATGAAGTGAGTATACAGCCATCATTCTATGCACATGCAGAGGTCTCTTTTTCAAAGTGGAAAACAACAACAACAAAAAAAGAGAGACATAGTAAATAAGAAACACAGAAAATTAAGTAAAAGAGTTTTAAAAATCCTACAAATGAATAATTTTGGAGTTGAGTTAATTGTGCCCCCTCCTAATATTGTAGAGTTCATAGATTTTATTTAGTTAACTACATAAATATATTTTTAATATTGGATAATTAGAGACATGTCACTTTGTCACTGGTAAGTCAGCTGGGGAAACTGCTGTCTCTGAAAGTAGACATTTCTGTGGGAGGCAAATTTTGCTCCTGTCTCTGCTAACCACTGGGGATAATTCAGAGAAGCAGAGAATTTTTTTTTTGTTTTATATGAATATGAGTACTTGAATTTTGAACTTTGGGGCAAACCAATTAATACTAAGTTCTGTGCCTTGGCAAAAATCAGTGTGAAATGTTCTGAACTACTTGGGTTAGGACTTAGTGAAGTGTCAGATAGCACCAAATCAGGATGTCCCTGGTTTGAGTTTCATTCACTATTTACCATTTTACAATTTCTTTATCCTTAGTTTCTTCATCAGTAAAATTAATATGAGGAATACCTATATTATCCACTTCAACCAGACTATTGTAAGGCTCAAATGAGATAATCTATATAAAGTGCTTTACAAAATTTAAAACACCACGAAAATGTCAATTATTACATTTAAATAGTGATGTTTGCCCTCTGGTTATGATTTTACAAACAATTTTGTTGGGTTCTTTTTGGAAAGTCAAAATTTAATGAAATAATCTCTTATTTGGGGAAAGAGGCCCTAGATAAATGATTTTCATCTTTTTTGTGATTGTAAAAATTTATCTAGTTTTTTTAAGGGATGCCATGGAATTCTGCACAAACTACAAAATAAAATTTACAGGATCATATAATTTGAAAATTAGAAGGGACCTCAGTAGTCATATCCTCCAACCCACTCCCTTTTATAAATACCTGAGTCATAGTCAGTACAATTAAATGTTTAAAAATCTTCAAGGAAGGAAATATATCGCACCTTGAAGCAATCTGTTCCATTGTTGTACAGCTCTAATTATTGCTAATTTTCTCCTGACATCAATTTCCAAATCTGCCATTTTGCAAATTTTAGGCTTATACTTTAAGCACTAGAATGGACTTCAGGAATTATCTAGTCCAATCTCTTCATTTCACAAATAAACTGAGGCTGAAAGATGTTAAGTGACTGACCCCAAATTACATAGGTTACATTGCCAGTGATAGTGATAGCCTTTGAACTTCTAACAAATGACTCCAAATCTCTATTTTTCACTAAACCACAATGTCCCCACCTATGGCTCCTGGTCTTTCCTCTCAGGCCAAACAAAATAATTCTAATCTTTCTTCTACCTGACAACTATTCAAATATTTGAAAAGAATTATCATCCACAACCACCACAAAGTCTTTTATTTTTCAGGTTAAACATCCCCAATTCCTTCAAACAATTTGACTTCATGACATGAACTTAAGAATTTTACCTTTTTTGCCCTTCTTTGGACAATTTCCAGCTTATCCATGTCATTTTCATTGTCTTTATTTTTTTTTAAAGATGCATAGGAATAGTGAGTGGAACTACTATCCATTGGTGTACAGGATTCTTGGATGAAGAATCTCCCTTTAGCAATACAAGCCATTACCTTCTCTTTGACTTAAAGAGTTATCCAGACATCCATCTCTGCATGGGTAGCAAGTGACCAAAAACTCCCTTTTGTGGCCAGATCCAGACTAAAATGTAATTTAGAAATGTCTAACAAAAGAAAGAAAAATACAATTTCAATAACATTAATTTGTGGTTTTGTAAGTCAATCTGCAGGGATTGTTTCTGTTGGAGTCTGATACCACTGGTATCTTGGGCAGTGAGATTGAATGACTTGCTCAGAGTCACATACTAAGTGGCAGAAGTGAAATCTGAATCCAGGCCTTTTGGACTTCAAAGCTAGCTCCCTATCCACTGTTTCATGCTTGCCTCTTTGAAAAAATAAAGATAGAGTTGGAGATGGAAATAGGGTGATATGAAGATGGAGTAGGTAGCTATAGGTAGATGGATAGCTAGATAGACATCAAGTCTGATATCTATGATTAGATTGATTAATGGCTAAGATAAAAGATTTGATGCTATCTACTTATTTATCCATCCAATTCATCCATCTATCTATCTCATTACAGATCTAGAGCTGGAAGATCTCAAGGTTCATCTAGTCCAATATCCTTCTTTTACAGATGAGGAAACTAATCCCAGATAGTATCTACTTTGCCATAGTCCATTAGGAAATAAGGGGTGGGAGTAGGATCTGGACTGAGTTGAGTGCTTTTCCCACTGCGCCATGATACTTCCAATACTTTAAGTAGATGGAGCTAGAAGTCAAATGTGACAAGACAAATAGTGATATGGTGTTACAACTTCAAGAAAAGTAGAATCATGGTCTTAAATAACTGATTTCTGACTTTAAAATGGGTTTCTTACCATTATAGTACAGATAGAGCTTACTTAGAGCTGCTGCTGAATATATCTGGGTGTTCTACTAGTTTCTCTCTTTCTACATAAAAAAATCTACATTTTAAAAAATTGCTCCATGTAATAAATCATTATGTTGTATTTTTCCTTGATTTAAAAAATGTAAAATCATTTTGTGCTAGATTTTATTCACATTGTATTCAAGATTTAATATTTTAATTAAAAATAAGTATTTGCCTTTAAGCATTCCAAATAAGTACCATCCATTTGATTGGGGCCAGTCGGGCATTTGCCTATCTGGGAAAGAGAAAAGCAGGAAAAGCACCATTTCTTTTCTGATTAGGGTAATCAAAGACAGACAGTATATTTAATTAGATGTTGATTTTGACTAAAACCTGGAAAGTGAGGCCAGCCTGTTATTGACCTGTTATTCTTATGTAGATAGTATAACTATGAAAGTGCAGATAGGTGTAGTCAGGAAGACTCATCATCCTTAGTTCAAATCTGACCTCAGACACTTTCTAGCTTTTTGATTCTGGGTAAGTCACTTAACCTTCTTTGTTTCAATTTCCTCATCTGTCAAATGAGCTGCATATGGCAAAACACTCTAGTATCTTTGTGAAGAAAACCCCAGATTCATAATGAGTCAGACAGGACTGAAAGACAACTCAACAACTGAATAAATATGAAAAAATATACATATGACAAGAGAGGAATAGGATTGCATTTAGCATACTAAGAAAACTCAAAGCAGACATTTGATTTTAAAATTCTGTAGGCTTTGATCTCAATTAAATAGTGACCAACTAGTCAGGACCTTAAAAAAAGTAAATGGGAGAAAAATTAAGATATCAAGGATTTAATTAAAAAAAAAAAATTCAGGAGGTTGCATAGGAGTCAATATAAATGTAATTTGAATCTTCTAGGTTTTCTATGCCTATAAACACAGTAAAGAATAACATGGTTAAAAGAGAAGAAAGCTTAGCAAAAAAAAAATCCTAGAAAATTTAATTAACTAGAACCTAACAATTCAATTCAATGAGCATTTATTAAGTATCTGTTCTGGTAGGGACTGGAGAGATGCGATTCATCTAATTGATTTGTTAAGCTCCTATTATGTACCAAATGAGATAATATTTATAAAGCAGAGTGCCTGGCATATAGTATGTGTGATATAAATGCATATTCTCTTCCTCTTATCCTCCTACTAGACATTGTGCTATGCACTGAGAATACAAAGCCCTACATAAATTGGTTCCTATTCTCATGAAGCTTACATTCTATTAGGGAAATGATTTGTACATTTGGAAGAAAATACAACATATATGCAGACGAAATATAAGATAATTTCTGAGTGAAATCTTATATCTAAAAAGTTCAGAGAACCAGCCTTGATTCCCTTCCCAGCTCTGATTTTTTTTGAAGTCACATCCTAGTTCTTAATGCCTTCATCTCCCTCCCCACTGCTTTTAGATTCTTTTTGTGCTCTCTTCCCATATTAGAAAATAAGCTCATGAAGGTAAGAATCTACCTTTCTCTGCTTCTATTTGTAACCCCAGTGCTTAGCACAAGGTCTAGCCCAAAATATCTAATAAATGTTTGTTTATTTTCTTCCTTTCCTTCCTTCCTTCCTTCCTTCCTTCCTTCCTTCCTTCCTTCCTTCCTTCCTTCCTTCCTTCCTTCCTTCCTTCCTTCCTTCCTTCCTTCCTTCTCTCTTTCCTTTCTTCTCTCCTTCCTTCCTTAATTCCTTCCTTCCTTTTTTCTTCTTTCACTCCTCCTCTACCTTTCTTCATTCTTTCCTTTTTCTATATTTTACTTCCTTCCTTTTTCCTTCTTCTCTATTTTCTTTCTTCACTCCTCTCTTCCTTCTTTCTTTTCTTTTTCCATTCCTTCTTTCCTTGGTATTGCTTTGAGTCAAGTCTTAGCTCAAAAATCTGCAGCATCTCTCTATTGCTGCTAGGAGTAGAGACTCCTCACCCTGGCAACAAATGTTCTCTATAAGCTCACCAGAATCTCTCTTCCATGGCCTTATTTCACAGTATTCCTCTTTGTTTATTCTATCTTCTGATCAATCTATGAGCTTTTTCTCAAACTACTCATTCCTATAGCAGCACAAGTCACCTTGCATGCATGGAATGCCTCCAAACTCATCTCCACCTTTCAGTCTCTTATCATCCTGGAAAGTTTAGTGCAGGTATAAAATATCCTTTATAAGGTTTCCCTGTTGTGAATCCCCTTTTCTTCATCAGGTTACTTCCATACATCTGTGGACAAATTTCTTCCCTTAAGAAGAATGTAAACTTTCTGGTGAGTAGAGTCTAATCTTTCCTTTGAATCTTACTCAAGACTATAGGAGTACCTTGCAAATGGTATGTGCTTACTAAATGTTTCTTAGATTTATTTTTTTATTGATTTGAATATTCTGCATAATCCAGAAACTGACCAGGGGGCTCCTTTGGTCATGTGAGGAACACAACCTCCTGATTTCCAAGTGCAGGAATTCCCTAAAAATTGTGACAAAAAGAAACTAATTCAGAGCCATAGTATTAATAATCTTTCTTGATCTATATCCAGAGACTGTTAGATTTGAAGTTAGAATGAACTTAGATCAAATTATTAACTATGTGACCCTGTGGGCAAGTCACAACTTCTCTTAAGCTGAGAAATGGACATTAATAATAGTATTTATCTCACGAAATTGTTGTGAAGATCAAATGAAATAATATAGTTAAAGAACTTTGTAAACCTTAAAGCATTATACAACCACTAGTTTATACCTTGTAAATGCCTCTTATAAAGTAGAAATTATTTATTAAAACAAACCAATAGTATTTAGCTAAAGCCTTGGCTTAATTGAAGTCCAGCAGAAAGCTAGTCAAGAAACATTTATTAACCATTTGCAATGTTTCAGAATTAGTTTGATAAGATGGAGATATAAAGTAAGGCAAAAACAATGCCCCTGCCTTCAAAAGGTCCACAATCTAATAGAGAATATGTTCTGTAAAGTTGAAGCATTTTTTTTTTAAATGGCTACACTAATTCCAGGTTTTCTTAAACAGGTGATTCATGCCTCAAGACAAAGTCTTAAAGTATTTGCTGTATTTGCTATATATACCCTAGGAAGTGCACACAATTATATAGACTAATTATGCCACCTTTTTTGGCTTATAATCAGTGCAAAAAGCAGTACAGAATTCTCTAACTGCACTTTCCTGACCAATAGGTATCTATTTCCTCTTGGAAAGAGCTTGAAATCCTTTTATCTCTGGGATTATGTTACAGCATAACCTCCAGCACCAAAAAGGAGATTAGTTACAGACTTCCAAACCATAATACCACACTTGGGAGATCTGATGACCTGATTCAAACTATCTTTAGTACAGAAGATGGGAAAGGAAATGTTAAGACTCAACAGAACAGGAAATGTTCCCTTGCTATTTTCTATATTCAATCCAATACTGATTACTAGTTCCCTCCAGAATCCTTAGTTCCCGTTTGTCCCAGTAGTCTGAAGCAGATTATTCCATAGGATGGAATCAGGCACATAAAGGGAAAGGGAGAATAATGAATGATAAAAACAAGTTTATCTGAAATAAGTAACTGAGCCCTCAATGCAATGAGATTACTTTAGTGAAATTAAGTTCTTAGTTTTTTTCCTTGTGTAGACATAACTTTTGCCATATAATTCGATTATAGAGTCCTTTACAAATGCTCATATATTATATTATTTCACAAGAACATTGAGAGGTAAGTGCTACTGATAAGGGCTAGACCTTGTGCTAAGCACTGGGGATCCAAATAGAAGCAAAGAGAAAGATAGATTCTTCCCTTCATGAGCTTACTTTCTAATGTGGAAAGAGAACACAAAAAGAATTTAAAACTTACTTAAAACTAAACATCATAAGTTATGAAGATTACAGATTAAATACTTGAGACAGACATAGTTAAGTGACTTGCCTAGAATTATACAGTGAGTAAATGTCAGAGCCAGGATCTGAATTTAAGTCTTCTTGATTCTAGGTTCATTGTGCCACTTGTCTATTGCTTCTTGGTAAAAGAAAAAAAAAATAATTCAATGATTGTATTATGTTTTTTATGGTTGCAAATATCTGGGTAATTTAGGTTACAACCAACATTTTAACTTTAATTACCTATGCAGTTGCATCTTTGGAGCCCTAGCCTTAACACTGACATTATAAAATTGAACTCGGAAAATGTTTCATAGGTATTACTATATGGAGGACTTATTATGAGAAACTCTAATTATGTTTATGCTTCATTGACAGTTTTACATCAGAATGAAGCAACTGCAAATTTGAAGGTCATTAATGAAAAGACTATTTCTGCCCCTTAAATGAAAAGCACCACTGCCAATGAGGAGTTGACCTATAATCACAAAATGACTAAATTATAGTGATTAAATCAGAGGTAATTTAAGCATTTGGTTAAAAGATGAAATTGAACCACCTACCAATGTTTATTTGGTTTTGTACTTAACTACTTGCTTTACCTTTAGGCTTAAAATTTTCATTTTTATATTTCATTATATATTTTTTTCATCACTCAAGAGGAGAAGTCCATTCATAAATTCATTATACTAGTCATGAAGCATATATCTAAAAACATAAAGACAAGTCACTTCACTAACCAACATTTGCAGACAATTAGGCATTGGAAGTGTCACAGTTTTTGATGCTAGCTTTTCTTGGATTTGAGATTGGATTCTTTTTTCCTAATTAGGATCTGATTCACTATAGAAAATGCTCTTTGAGGCTTGCTAATATAAGTTGTCTCCAGAAACCCAAAAATCTATATCTTGAAATAATTTCTATCATGACTGCTTCATTTCATTTCTATATCATAGGAATCTAACAAATCTATTTTCATAATATTTCCAATCTCCCAATGTAAGGAGTCAGGTTTATTTACTCTTCTGATGCCTCCAAGTGCCACTCATGTCATACTTTTGCTTGAGTGGGTGATACTCAAAGAATCTGATATCTAATCTCAATGGCCTTTGGGCCCTTTCTTAAAAAAAAAAATCAGCAAACAAACATGCTCAGTTCTATATACATATAAATAAAAGTGAGATGTCAGTGCTTTGGAATGAATCTTATATCCAGTTTCTCCGTGTAGGATTTGGCATTCTACATGGAAAACCACCAGTGGCAATAACAGTTATTGCTTTGGATCTCAGATCTCTGTATGGAGAAATAGATAATTAAGCTTTTACTTCCTTCCTGCAAAGTCATATAGATAGAGGTCTAAGTTAAAGTTAATCAAATATACCAATCAATGGTTATTTGAGTGGAAAATCTACCAGTTACCTGCCAGTTCTTTTTAAAAAAATATTTTTCTATGACAAAGACAATTCTTAGCCAAGTGGGAAAACTAGGAATTGTATACTCCCAATTTAATCACAGTTTATCCAGCATTAATATCTAGATACAAAACCAATAAGTTTTAGGAGTATTTTTTTTACCATAATTTTCATTAAATGATGCAGTTTTTATTAAAGAAAAAAACCCTTACCATGATAGTGTGAGGGACAAACAGCATGGCACTTTAAGAGCATGAGTGTTTAATTATGAAGTCAATGCCCTCTTTGCTGCTACAGTTTTAATTATCCGAGGAGTGCAAACCAAATTTTGTTTCGTAGGAGTAAAAGGACATTGCATTGTGACCTCTTCACAAAAGAAATGCATCAGTTGTTTTAGTGAAATATATTCATTAATCTCCTTTCCTAAAAGAAGACCCTAGCAGCACAGAGACATTGGGATCTAAATAGGACCTAAGTTGTCCAAAAAATGAATTTACTTTTTTCTCACCAAGTGTATTTGCTAATTGTCAAAGAGAAGTGTACTAAAACATATCCAGACATTAAACTATGGTTCTAATTGGACAAATAAAATTGGTGCACTTTTTTGAGAGAAATCTTCATTTCTACAGTTAATATTTATTTTTTGCTATAAAGTCATTTCCAAATTTATTTAAAGCATAACTACTCCATGTCAATATGAACTTGGAGTTTAAATTGACTTGTATTTTAATATGGTGTGCAATATATTAAAAGGAAAAAGTATTAACTTGTATTGAAATTCTGTATAACTATCCATGTCCCTATAGTTTATGGTAAAACCCAAATAACTAAGTTTAACTTGTAACAAATTAGTTTTAAATATTATAGGTTATTTAGCATCTGGTACTGTAATATGAAAATTACTAATATTACCCCAAAATTACTTTTCCATCAAAAGGAGCACAATTTTTTTCTGCAGATAATTATAAGGAATTTTTGTTTTTTACAAAATCTTTTTGCTGTTTGTATAAGCATTCACATATGTGCCTGAGTAGAATTCTTAAGGAAAAAATTACAATAATCAATATAAAAAATAATGAAATCAGCTATCAGAAATATTCAATAACTTAAGTTCTCTGCTTTGCTATACATAAAGAGAATGTATATTTACAAGTCCCAACGGTTTTAAACTTTATTTAAATGATTTGAGCTTGATTCCACTTTATCTTTCCTTAAGAAGAGACATTCTATTGGAATCTTTGCAATAGCCAAGCTTGGGTTCATTGCCTCCACGTCTTGTTGTAAGTTCTTAGAGCAGGGTTCTATTTTGATTTCTTTTTTATTAATGGGAAAAGCTGTTCACCTTTAGATGCCATCACTCTCGTTATTAAGCAGTCCAGCACACCAGCCTTTGCAACCCTATAACCTCAATTTTTAAATGGTGCACCAGCTTCCCATCTGAGTTGGGTGACTACACGATTTTCCCTGCCTTCCAAGTTAAGAAAATTACTTGGTGCAGGTCATGGTAAAGTCAGAATTATGACATAATTGGAAGCAGCATGTTCAATTTGGGGGTAACCAGACAGTGTTATGGGGGAAGAGATGGGAGGGGTGTTTTTCTTTCTCTTGAACCATTTACACAAGTATTCTGCTGTTCCTTTTGGATAGAGAAGAGACTTTTCAGCACCCATTTCGACTCCAATTTAATGAAGTTGTTAAAGTAGCAAGACTGACAGGTTAATTATCCTTTATAAAAGGGGGACAAATTGAACTGTGTCTTTCCATCATTTTTTGATATATCAAGAAGCTCCAGAGGTGCTCAGATGCCACTCTGGTGAATAGCACAGCTAATCCACTCTGCAATTCTGTCTTGACCCTGCTCTCCCCACCGGGGCCGCACTCGATTGCAGTTGGTTTTTGTTTCACATTCAACAGATCCCACTTTATTATAAATTCAGAAGGATTTTTTTCCCCTTCTCCCTCCATATGTTGGCTGACAGCTCCCCTGAAATAACTGATGGCTAAATTTAAACTCTGATGAAAATTAACCCAAGTGTTAAATGCAAACAGGAACTGCTTGGAAGAGAAAAGAGTTATCATAGTAGATGCCAAACAGTGGAAAATGTGTGTAAATTAATGGAGCCTCACTGGTGACAAGCTGTCAGGCAGTTTGATGGCTCTTGCTCTCATTTTAGTCCCACTGAAGTTGGCCAGAGGGCAGCATGGACAAGTCCTGCTTTTCAAAAAGACCGCGGGATGCTTGACAGTAACGCTAACTAGATCATCGAAAGTTCATGGTCAAATAAGATATTTTTTTTTCTTTTTGCGAAGCTTTGCACTAAACAGAGTTCACAGACAGATGAGCTATGAATGAGATATTAAATTGCAGGTGCAGCAAAAAATGGTCACAAAAGGAAAGAGGGACCAGTAAGGGAAGGAGGAAAAAATCACAAGTCTGGGCTATTGCTTCCAGATTTAAGTTAATATTCGAGAAGCAGTCTTGTTAGTCCCAAATGAGCAGTTGACTTTAAAAGATTTTCCTAGTTAGAGAGCAATGTTTCATTTAATGGAGGCATCTGGCAAAAAAAAAATCATATTTTCCAGTTTTTTTCAGATTAAAATACATCATTTTCCTGGAAGCTCAATTAAAGGAAAAAAGGAAATTGGATTAAAGTGAGTTGTTGTCCTACAAGCATTCCTGTTTTACATACATGACAAAGCAAAGATAAATTCAATTTATAGATTTACAGAATATCTTTTTTTAATCAATGTTCAGAAGGCAAAAATATCCTTTCTTTTTGCTACTTCGCAAAACATAAAGAAAAAAAGATAAATATTTGGTGGTATTACTATTAATTATAATGTTACATATTTGTATTGTAATCTTACCATGCTAAAATATATTTATAAACTTACAATTCATTTTTGATATTCTATTCATCATATATTTATTATTATTACTTTAATAGCATAGTTATAAATAAAATGTGGTTGTTGTTCAGGCATACCTGATTACTTGTTACCCCATTTGGAATTTTTTTTGGTTTAGATACTGGAGTGGTTTGTCATTTTTTTCTCCAGTCTCATTTTATATGTGAGGAAATTGAGGCAAAGAGGCTTAAATGACTTTCCCAGGGTCACACAGGTAATAAGTGTTTGAATTTAAACTTGAACACAAGAAGATGGATCTCCCTGACTCCAGACCAGGCACTCTATCTACTGCACCATCTGACTGCACTTATGAATAAAATAGCATTTAATGAATTTTATCTTTTCATTATTAACAAAAATAATATGACAATTTAAAATTTGTGAAGAGCTTCTTATTATCTTAGCAATCCTTTGGGGGAAAGGTAGGTGTGAACAATATTGTTATCCTGATTTTATTGATGTGAAACTAAGAATCAGAAAAGTTAAGCAATTTGCTTATAATCACACAGCTAGTAATTGTAAGAGTGAAGATTTGAGCTTTCCTAACTCCAATGCTGCCTCTAAATCTAGCACTCTGCTGAGACTGTTACTCTGCAGTAATGTCTTCCTTCCTTCCTTCCTTCATTCCTTCCTTCCTTCCTTCCTCCCTCCTTCTCTTTCTTTCTTCCATCCTTTCTGCCTCTATTCTCCTTTGCTCTATTTCTCCATTATTTTCTTTTTTCTCTTTCCTTCCTTTCTTTTTTCACCCTTCGTCCTTCCTTTCTTTTTTCTTCTCCTTCCTCTTTCTTTCACCTTCTTTCACTTTTTTTATCTTCTTCCACCTCTACTACATATTTTCTTTTACCCTCCATGTTCTATTTGTCTTTCTATTTTTTTTCTAATCTGTTATCTTTTGGGGTTCCTATATTAATAGGTATGGGAGGAGGAGGGAGTGGTACATTATAGGCACTGTGCTAAGTGTTTTACAAATATTTCCAGGGAGAGAGGGAGGGAAGGAAAGAAGGAAGAAAGGAAGGAAGGAAGGAAGGAAGGAAGGAAGGAAGGAAGGAAGGAAGGAAGGAAGGAAGGAAGGAAGGAAGGAAGGAAGGAAGGAAGGAAGGAAGGAAAAGAGGGAAGAAAAAAGGGAAGGAGGGAAGAAGGAAGAAGGAGAAGAAAAGGTAAAAAAATGAAGGAGGAGAAGAAAAAAGAGAAAATGATGATAATAAAGAATTGTTTGTGCCTACTATCTCAAGATAGACAACATTAATATTTTGTGAGTTTTAATGGTTTAAAAATCTTCTGAGTGCAGTAATAATCAAGCTTTTAGGTGCTATAATGCCCTATAGTTATTTCTTTATATTTAAGATATGTTTCATTATGATGGGGTAGTGATATTTATCTCAAACATTCCCAATGATTACTATGATTTATTTCTCCATGAAAGTTTATTGTGTTTTCATATATTCATACAAACTACTTCCAAATGAGTACTTCTGATTTTCTCAACAGCCCTTGTTTTCTTAAACCCTTGGAGTAACTGAAAATTTGAGATAAGGACTTCAGTAACTCTGGTCTTATCACTTGTTACAGAAGACATCATAGCTAGCAGCAAGATACCTGTTTCTGATCTTGAGAGATGAAGTAGTCAGATAAGGACTCCCAGCCAAATCTCTTTCCTTACCCATATTCAAGGGCCTATAGAGAGGTGACAGAGAGCTCTTGACAGAGTCCTTTATCAGATGCTGCCCTCAGAGTTTGACCTTGGACCCACTATGTTTCCATCCCCTGGCTATGGGCTCAAAAATACAGTAGCTGAGGTTCCTTATCACAGAGGGGTAAAAAATGTAAAAAGCATTGACCTGGAAGTCAGAATATCTGAGTGCAAATTTTAACTTTGACATTAGCTGTGTGACCTACTTCAAGCTGCTTAACTTCTTATGCCTTAATCTCTTCTTCTATAAAGTGCAATAGAAAAAGCTACACTACCAATCTTACACAGTTATTGTATTAATAGTGCTTTGTAATAATTAAAGTCACATATGCAGTTTAAGATGCCAAACAACTGTGAATTATCATTACTATAATTTTCTTGCATTGGTCTAGGCCTTCCATTCTAGAGTGTCTTAGAGTATCTGACTTCTTTAATTGCCATCTTTAGTCATATGAAAAATGCTCTAAATACTGTTGATTAGAGAAATGCAAATTAAAATAACTCTGAGGTATCATTTCACACACCTCATACTGGCTAAGATGAGAGTAAAGATAATGATAGACATTGGAGGAATGTGGGAAAACTGAGACACTAATGCATTGTTGGTGGAGTTGTGAAATGATCCAACCATTCTGGAGAGCAATCTGGAACTATTCTCAAAGGCTATAAAACTGCATATACCCTTTGGCCCCTCAATGCATCACTGGGTCTTTGTTGTGTCCTGCTTTCTAGAGCCCCAAAGTTGGGGTGACAAAACTTACTGTATTTTTTAGACCCTCCATGCCAGGGTGTTGTGTGTTTTCTAGAGCCCCCAAGTTGGGGATAACAAAATCTACTATGCTTTCCAGAGCCCCCACAACAGGGTATTATATGATTTCTAGAGCCTCAAATTGGGGTAACAAAACATACCATGCTTTCTAGAGCTCCCACACCTGGGCAAATAAAACATACTATCTTAGTGGAGGAGTAATGAAATGAGGCTACCAAGAATGGTGGAAATATGGAGTCCGTTTATTCCCAGTTCTTTTCATCATTATATACCATAATACCCTCATGTAACAAAAACAACACTGCACATACACTAAGTGGGACCACATAAACAACTTGCTATTGTACATAGTTTGCCACCTGGTATCACTCTTATACCTGGTATCACTCTGCTTTAATCACAATATAGGTTGTCACCACCCCCTGACTTCTCAGGAAGGTGGAGAGCTCTTAGGGGAGATGGGAAAACAAACCAGACATTGTTAGCAGGTTCTCTCTGGGCTGAAGGGTCTCATACCTTGCCCAGAGTTTCCCCACTGTTTGTGGCCCTCTACATCTCACCCTTTCCTTTGTTTTAATTGAAGCAGGTATATACCAGTGGTTAAGTCTATCAGCATAGGAGGAATCACACAGGCAAGTTGTAATATCACACAAGCAAGTAGTAATATAACAATATGAATAAACAAAATACCATAACAAATTCCATGAGTCCCAGAAGGAAGGTATAGAAAATAACTATCAATTCACAATCACACATACAATTCCTTCAGCAGCCTAGAGATAGTCCAAACCAATCTATTGTCCACCACTTCATGTGTCAGGGAATCCAATGATTCCTGCAGGTTTTGAAGTCCTGAATCAATCTTATCAACAATTATTTTTGATGTTCATGAGTCAATTGCTATACATGAAGGGTTAACTGCCAGGCTCTTTAAATGGTGGGTACACTCAGCGATAGACCCATCCAATGTTTCTTGGATCTTCTCCTTCATTTTGAGGTCTCTCTCTGATGGACAAGGAGGATATAGCTCGTTGACATCCATCTGATTCTTTCTCCATCTGTAGAGATACAAGGGTATACAAAGATATCGAAGCTGCTCACACTGAACATTGCCCTTCCAGCAGGTTATGTCTGCCAGAGCCAATGCATCTCCATCAAAAATCAAAAAATTAATAATATATAGAGTTAAGTTTAGATGTTCTCTAGGGTAACCTGTGGCTCCCCCTGTTAGGTTCTTACTAAGTGCTAAGTTGGTACTTAACAATTATCTAGTTTACACCTTTGGTTCTGGCCTTTAAGAGGAGTTTACCCCTTTGAACTTCTGAGGAGGAGTTTACATATGAAAAGGAGTTTATACAACCTTTAACAGGAGCAAGTTCATTGGTTGAAGTAATTTTCCCACAAGCCCCTGAGCACATGCCCATTCTCTGGGAGGATAAAAGAACACAACATTGAGCCTGGAGTGAGTCGAGTCTGGGCTAGAGTTGGGATGGTGGCCTGGAGGAGGAGTATGGATTGGAAAAGGACAAGATTTCCCAAGAGAACTTCAGGGAAGCTTGAGGAAATTCAGAGCCAGGATTCAGGAAGAAGAGGATTCGAGATTCTATCTTCTCTCTGGCTGGAGGCTCCAGAAGCCTCCCAAGAAATCTGCATACAGAAAAGAGATCTCCTCCAAGAGAAGGATTATAATTGAGAGACAACAGAATTTTACAATCTGGTGCCCAATGTGGGGCAAGGACTTTTGCTTATCCTGACAAGGACTTATTCTGAGCTCTTCAGAGGAGCTAGCCGAGACCTTCACATTTTGGCGCCCGAACAGGGACAGACAAGATCCTGATTCCAGTGGAAAAGCCTCTGATCCAGATCTCAGTGGAAAAGTCTCTCTGACCCAGAAGCGTGTGTAACAAGGAAACTTTGTTAAACTTTTGTTAAACTTTGTTTAACGTTGTTAAAGAGCTAAAGTAGAATTTCAGTGAAATGGGGCAAATGCCTTCTGTTCAAGGAAAATGTTTAGAGAGCATTATCAAGGTTATGAAAAGCCAAGGATTGATTATAATTTTGGAGGAGATTACTGAACTTTTAAAAACTGTGCAGGTCATATGTCCTTGTTTTTCTCTGGAAAAAGAACTGGATCCAGATGAGTGGAAATTAATAGGAGAGCAATTAGGTGAACACTGCAATTCCAAACCAAACTCAATTTCCAAAGATACACTTCATACCTACAATTTAATCCAAGTGGCTTTAAAAATTGTTATTCTAAAGGAAAAGAAGAAGAAGCAACATGGGGAGGTGTCAACTAACCTAGGTGAAAAGGATGAATCAGATAACAATGAAGTAAAGTACAATTCTGAGCAACAGGAGCATTTCATATCTCCTCCCTCAATTAACCCTTTAGGGATGGAGCAAGAAGGAGGAGGAGAAGAGGCAGAAATACAAACAGAATTGCCTGTTAAGCAGCCTATGACAAGATTAGAAAAAGCATTGGTTAAAGCTAAGAGAGAAGGACAGGATATAAGTGATTTTACACAATGCTATACATTACTACATGACTCTGTAGGTCAAAAAAGGAGAAAATATGCACCTTTAGATTTGAATAAAATTAAAGATTTGAAAAAAGGTTGTACTCTTTATGGGGCTACATCAGCTTATGTTAAAATGTTACTAGATGGTTTGTCTTATGAAGTCCTAACTCTGAATGACTGGAAATCCATAGCAAGGACATATCTAGAACCTGGACAAAATCTGTTGTGGCTTGCGGAGTTTCATGAATTATGTAAGATCCAAGTCAGATGCAATTTGGAAATAGGAGTTAGCACACAATTCACTTTTGAGCAATTAGCTGGTGAAGGTCAGTATGTAGAGAATTCAGAACAGATTAATTATCCCATAACAGTGTATGAGCAAATTGCTAAGGCTGCAATAAAAGCTTGGGGTTCCCTCCCCGGACAGAAAGATCGGGGAGACTCTTTCACTAAAATAGAGCAAGGTCCCAAGGAACCTTTTGTGGATTTTGTGGGACGTCTGCAAACTGTTGTCAAAGAACTATTGGAGAAAATGCAGCTACAGAAATAATGATCTGACATCTGGCTAAGGAAAATGCCAATGAGATTTGCAAAAGAATTATATGGGGATTAGACAAAGATGCTCCTTTAGAGGAGATCATAAGACGCTGTGCTACAGTAGGAACAAATGCTTTTTACACCCAGACTATATGAACCTGGAAAGACAGGGTCCCTCTTGGCAAAGGACTTCTAGAGAAATTTGTCAATGTTTCCAATGTGGAAAAATTGGACATCTAAGAGCTCAAAGTAGATATGGAGATAGAGTGAGAAGACAGGGTGAAAGAAGACCTAAAACTACATGCCCAAAATGCCACAAGGGTCCCACTGGGCCTCTGAATGTAGATTGACCCAGGGAAATGAGAGATGGGGCCCAGCTTCAGCCCCCGAAGTTACATCCAGAGAAATTTAAGATATGATCAATCAGCCAAAAGGCAATTACATGGAAGAAAGGGATTACAATTAGGAAAAATCAAGTTGTATGCAGTAGAGACTACTGAGATATTCCCTGGAGAAGTGAAATCTGTCCCTGTTCGAGCGCCAAAATGCGAAGGTCCCGGCTAGCTCCTCTGAAGGGCTCAGAATAAGTCCTTGTCAGGATAAGCAAAAGTCCTTGCCCCACGTTGTGGACACAATGTCTTTAGTTTTTGGAGGAACATCTTGATGTCTCTATTCCTCCTCTCTACTATTGCCTGACCTTGAGGATTAAAAGGTATGCCAGTGGTGTGTAAAATAAGCAGGTCCATTATCTGTTTTTATTGCTTATGGCACACTCATAATTACAAAGGCTTGTATAAGGAATTCAGTGACCACTAAGATCGTTTCTTTTGCTGCTGGTATTGCAAAAGTAAATCCTGAAAAGATGTCCAATCACAACATGGATTTTCCAGATTTCTTTTTTACAGCAAATACAAAGGAATCCCAAGGACTTAGAGAAGGTTGTAGATGTCTTTGGCCAAGTTGCTCTTCTACTATATCTAATAAAGCCTGAATTCTATCACTTGCTTTGGGCTATTGTTCTACCCACACTGCTGTATCAGTTTTGCATTGAATGGGAATAGGTGAGAGTGCTGGCAGGCCTTAGACAATAGCCCTTCCTAAAAAGCCAAAGTACTTAATTTAATCCTCACTGTTGTAAGATGTCTCTTCCCCATAGATTGATGGGGATTTTTTTAAACTACAAAAGCAGTGAAAACTTTTATTTTATCTTCAAATTTCCATCTCAAATGGGTAGCCCTAAGTTCAGTTGCTATTGATCCTCCTATGCCAGACATATGGGTATTTGCCATAATATGTGGCCAGTGACTGGGATATTAGCTACACAATCCCTAGTTTCCCAAATCAGTGTATGGATACACATTGTTTTGTAAGCATTCTCAGGGGGTGACATGGTCAAGCCAACTGTGTGTGAAGGCAAGGTTTCAGCTCTTCAGGGGATATCTCAGCAGTCCCAGCAGCATACAGCTGTATTCTCCCTAATTACAATCTCCTTCCCCCACCAGTTTGCATAAAGACTCTTTAGGTGTAATAGCAGCTGCCATCATGCCCCAAGTATTTTTTTGCCTGGGACCCTGGAGCTAAGTTCCACCTCTTATGATGAGGACATAGGGGGTGGGCAAAACTGCTTTATGGGCTGTGCCGATGGTGTCATTGCCCTTCTCACTCCATCTTCTCTTCCTCCCCCCATGAAGGCAGAATTGAGGGAGGAGGGCCAGGAGATGGGGAATACCCTAAGGATTCATACTCAGGTATAGGGGGAATTGAAAATGAGCTCTGAAGGTGAAAAGCAAGATCATTAGCAAGGTACTTAAGGTACTTAATTCCTTTTCTGCCCAACAGGCCATGGTACTTAAGATACTTAACTATTTTCTTGCCCAAGTAGTCATTTCCTGCAAATCTCCTGAGTAGTAACAAGCAAAATAAATCAGTAAAATACTAAAAAGAATCTCCCTTAGCTTTGTTACAAGTGCTATCCCCTCCATAGGTACAGGCACCAACCCTCTGCTTGTTTTTCTCCTCATACTTCCTAGTTTGACTACAGAAGTTAAAATCTTTCCTTTTTTCCCTTAAAACCATTTTTACTCCATTGTATTCAGTTAGTTCTTCTCCCATTAACTTCCACATATCTGGCTCCAAACTTTCTTTCTTACAATCCACAGAGACATACATTCCAGAGCATCTTAGAACCCTGTGATCTGCTTCTGAGTTATCAACAAACTTTGCTTCTCTGTTAACCTAACTAAGCATGCTTCATACTTCCCTGGAGGGGGGAGGCTTTTTTCTTAGTATTTGCCCCATTTTAGCTGAAAAATGAAAGTGACTAGATTAGCCCTAACTGATTCTTCCCTCTTGCCTATTTTTATATTTACCTTATTTCCTGATCACTGGGACTTTGCCACAGAACTCAACCCAATCATGTAGAGCTGATGTGTTTAGGACCTCATCTAGAACCCTACATTTAGGAGCCAAATGTTGTGTCCTGCTTTCTAGAGCCCCCAAGTTGGGGTAATAAAATATACTGTGCTTTCTAGAGCCCCTATATCAAGGTGGTTAAATACACCATCTTAGTGAAGGAGTGATAAGGTGAGATTCCCAAGAATGATGGGAATATGGAGTCTGTTTATTCCAAATTCTTTCACCCTTATATACCTTAATACCCTTATATAACCAAAGCAACACTGCAGATGCACTAAGTATATACTGCACATGCACTAAGTATATACTACACATGTGGGATCACATAAACAACTTGCTATGTAGTTTGCTACCTGGTATCACTTTTCCACCTGGTATCATACTGCTTCAGTCTCAACATAGGTTGCCACCACCCCCTGACTTCTCAGGAAAGCCCTTAGGGGAGATGGGGAGCCGAACCAGACATTGTTAGCTGGTTCCCTCTGGGCTGAAGGATCTTATACCTTACCCAGAATTCCCCCACTGTCTGTGACCCTCTATAGGTCTGTATCTCAAGGAAATTATAAAGAGGGAAAATGACTCACAATGTGCAAAAATGTTTTCTAACAGCTCTTTTTGTAATAGTAATGAATTGGAAAATGAATAGATGCCCATCAATTGGGGAATGGCTGAACAAGTTCTGGTATATGAAGGCCATAAGGTGCATTGGATACAGCACCAGCCCTGACATCAGAAGGACCTGAGTTCAAATCAGGTCTTAGATACATAACACTTCCTGGCTGTGTGACCCTAGGCAAGTCACTTAACCTCAACTGGCTCAGGAAAAAAAAAAAGAAAGAAAGAAAAAGAAAAAGAAAAGGAAAGGAAAGGAAAGGAAAGATGAAATCCATGGAATAGTATTGCTCTATTTTAAAAAATCATGAACACGCTACTTTAGAAAGGCCTGGAAAGATTTACATGAACTGATGCTAAGTGAAACAAACATAACCAGAAATACATTATACACAATAACAGCAATAATGTGCAATAATCAACTGTGAAAGACTTAGTTCTTCTCATTGGTTCGGTGATCCAAGTCAATCCCAATAAAGTCTGGATAGAAAATGCCATCTGTATCCAGAAAAAGAACTATGGAGATTGAAGTAAATCAGCATATGCTATGTTGACTTTTCTCTCCCATGGTTTTTCTCTTTTTCTGGTTTTTCTCTCCCAACAGGATTCATAAAGCAATGTATATTGAAAATTAATTAATTACAAAATTTTAAATATGTATGTCTTACAGGAGTAATCATATAGGAGTATTAAGTATTACTTACAGGAGTAATATCATACATAATGGACCATACAATTCAAATACATAATCTTATGTTTCTTTGATATCTCTATTATTTTGTTTTAATTTTGTCTATCCAACTAGATTGCAAGATCTGTGAAGGCAAAAACTATGTATTTCTTACATATGCCTTTATGCAGCCCAACACTATTCTATGCACATGGGAAGTATTTACTTATTGATTTACTTATAATTTGAAAGGTAAATCTGCAAGAGGAAGGGAAGGGGCCCATAAATACATTCATACATATATAGACACATATACACGTGCATATGTATATAATTAATTTCTATATAAAATGTAATTTTTTTTGATTATCTATTTTTTTATTTCTTTCTTTATTCCATTAGGGCAAATTACAAAAGCCTGACTTTATGTAGAAAGAACTGTTTGATTACTTCTGAATGGGAAGTCATCTGTGATTTATCTCTAATCCTAAAACAACTTCCAACAAATCTCCATATGCTCCTAAAATGCTACCTTCCCAAATGATAATGCATATTCATAATTTTATTATTCTAATTATTAACCTAAGAATAAGAATTTTTAAGGCATTTACTGTGTGTGAGGTACTATGCTAAGTATTGGAGGTTAAAGATAGGAATATTGTTAGGGATAATGAGTTTTTATTGGCATAGCTAACTCACAGATTGCAATGCAGGAGGGTATCTTTCCACAATTTACAGTCTTAGAGAGTTGAATAGGATATCAACATGGATTAAATGGCTGGCTACTGTTCACACAGTGAGTACCTACCAGAAATGGTACTTGAAACCAAGTTCAAAGTCAGCTCTCTACCTATTTTATAACACTGTTTCTAATTGAATACAAAACTTTTTTTTTAAAATGAAAGTTTCTGTCCTCAAAGAGCTTATATTCTATTGGGATCACAGAACACTTAAACAGGAATAATAGATCTTATCTCTTTCTCAAGCTTTGTAATAAATTCTAGAATCTAATAGAAAAAAATTTGGATTATTACTTTTATTAAAATTGATTTGATCAAGAATGAATTTTGAAAAAAAGCCAAAATATGTACCATCATTTTATAAATTATTCCTTAAAAAAACTGATAATGCAAAAGCATTTCTTATCCCAACAAATTTATTAATATTTTAAAATCACTATGGCTAGATCCTTATCTCTACTAGTCTCAGGTATTCTGCAATCACTTTTTTGGAATGCTGTGAAAAATTTTCTCTTTCAAATACCACGAGTCAAAGAAAAGATTATCTCTAATTTTATTAGGTGCTGTAATCAAATCCTGGCTGTCACACATGTGTGACTATCAGCAAGCTACTCTCTCTCTCTTTCTAGGACTGTTTCCTCATCTGTAAAATAAGGTTTGGAATCAATGATTTTTGGAGTTTTCTACAGCTCTAAACTTTTGACTCTATGATCTGAACAAGATATTCATAAAAATGGCAATGTCATTCTCCCACTCAATGTTTTCTTATGTGAATCTAAACAGAATGGATAAGAATAGAAATCAATAGGTTCATTTTCATAAAGAGCTTCCATAGTATAGTGTCCTGTTTTGGGATTAAAAGAGTCAAATATTCTGTTCTTTATTGTGTCCTTTTATAAAAAAGATTGAAGGGAGTGAAGGGCAAAGAGGTTATGGGGATACTTGGATTCCTGGGAGATTTTGGGAAGCAATTGCTGGGAACTGACTGGGGCCAGGCCAAGTACAGGGGAAGCACACTAGCATGGGTCATGAATGATGGAAAACTATAGACATCTGACGGCCGTATGGATGGCCTCTGCCGTGCTCGTAGGGGAGGGGTTCATCCTCAGTGGACCCATCTCCACATCACAGTTTGCACTAATTGGTGCTCTCCTTGGCTGCCTCAGCAGGGAAGCCAGAGATTGGCACGGCTTCTGCCGTGCCTGGGCGTTTGAGGGGAGTTCCCTCTGGCTCAGTCTTCAGTGGTGGTGGAAGGGCTGCCTTGGTACTTCAGACTACGATGCTGACAGTCGAGAACAGCCCTTGCTCCAACCCTCTAGTGCAAGAAGTGATAAAGAAGGCTGGTGTATTTCATAAATGGCCATTGTTTCTTTTCTGAATCTTAGCTTGGGATAATGAGTGAAAAAAGTATATTGGAAAGGAAAGGAAAGAGATAGAAAGAAGAGGTAAGGCAAAGGGAGGAAAGAAATAAGAGAAAAATAAGGAAGAAATAAACATTCAATGCCTACCATGTGTCCAAAGTGTCAAGCACTTTACAGAGATTATCCCATCTGTTCCTCATGCCAACCCTCTGAGGTGGGTGCTATTATTATCCCCATTGCACAACTGAGAAAACTAAGGCAAATGAAGATTAAGTGGCTTACCCAGGATCACATAGCTAGTACGGATGGGAAGCCAAATTCGCACTCAGGCTCTCCTGAGAACAGATCTACTATCCACCACTCATCACTTAGCTACCAGGAAAGGAAAAAGTAAAGGGAATTATGGAAATATTTGTAAAACTGCTCTGAGGAGCTTGCAAACAACTTAGGCAAACCCCTTACTTAAGGTCAATAGTTACTAAGTTGTAGAACAAATTTAACCTATTAGCTATAACTATCCTAGGGTCTTATAAGTTTCTGATGGAAGTATGGGAGACCTACTGCTGGAGGAAAGCCTCCAAGGCTACATTTTGTTCTACAGGGTCAAATGTTACCTTTTATTTACCCATTTTCCCCATTTACTGAAAGAAAAAGTGTCTTGAATCAGAAATATGGTGAAACAACTAGGCTGTTGTCCTAGGCCATTGAAATTTCAGATGTGCAAAATTTGAGTGCATGTACTCTTTCAGCAATATAGAAGTCACTATATTAACTAATCTCATCTCCCATCTCCTTCTGTTCAACTGAATTTATTTTAATTACTTCTTGGATCATTTTCACATTTCAAAACTGCAAAACTGATATGAAGCTACATTTCATATTACTTAATTCAGGTACACAAATTCCTAGTAATGGCTCTGTTAGGATCATTTAGATTGTGATGTAGACAGTGCAATAGGCTAACATTGCCAGGGAATAAACATATGCAGTGTTGCTTTTAGATAGCAGAACAAGAGCCCTGTATTGCCAATTCAATGAAAAAACAAAACAACCACAAAACTTTTGTTTTATCTATGTTATTTCTTTGTACTTGTGTAAGTATTTTTCCCTATCTCAACCTCAGTTTCCTTGTTTGCAAAATGGGAGGAGGCTAGTCATAGTTGCCTCTAATTCCTGGTAGTAGTTGGCTAAAACTGATAGATCTCTGTGAGCTGCAATAGGACTAAAGCTGATTGAGTGTACTCCTTAAATGTAGTACTAATATGGCAAACCCCCACTCTAAGGCTAGGTGGAAAATATCAGGTGCTTAAGGAGGAGAATATAGGATCAGGTCAAAAACAAGGCATATCAAAGCTGAACTGCAGTGGAATAAGAGCCATGAGTGGCCACTGAACCTAAGCAAGTTAGAAAGAAGGAGGAAGAGGAAGAGAAGGAAGAAGAGGAGGAGGAGGAGGAAGAGGAGAAAGAGGAAGAAGAGGAGGAAGAGGAGAAGGAGGAGAAGGTATACAACTACAAAGTACACATACATACACACCACAGAGCCTCACCTACAAAGCTAGAAAAAAAAAAAGATTTATGCTTTATGATTTGCCAAAGTAGTGGAAATTACAGGTTTATTCCAGAAGCCAATATGGTGGAGTAAGCAGCAAGTTGCCATAACTCTTCCATATTTACCTTCAGCCATAAAACCCAAACAGCAGAACCAGCAAAAAGATGGAGTGAAACAGTCTTTTAGCCCCCAAAATTGGGAAGATCAGCAATAAGGTTTTGTCTCATTCAGGTAAAAGGGAAATGCAATCCACAACAGGAAGTATCTCAGCAAGCCAGCAGCAAGCCCTACTTCAATAAACCAGAAGAAAAATCTGAGCTCCAGTATGGTGGAGCAAGCAAATGGCAGCAGCAGAATCCCTCACATATTTCACAGAGAATGGGTAGATTCCAGATCTGAAAACTGACACATAGCCCTGGGGACAAACCTCCACATGCTTCAATACAGACATGGGAAAATGCAGAAACATCAACCTTATGGATGTCTAAAGAAACAGGCAGTTGCCAGTGTAGGACCTCTGCCATTTGCTATATCACATGCTTCAGCATAATCTCTGGAAAATGCAGAAAAACTTCACTGGCCTCAGATCACATCACACACCAGCACCAGGACCTAATCTGGCACCATGTTAGCTACCAACTGCTATTACTTCCAACTATATCAGGCACCCCCCCACCTTATTCCTTCATTGCAACATCAGACACAGGGACCCCTGTGAGCCTCAGGACAACATCAGCATCAGGTAATTAGCTAGGATCTAAAGCCCCTGCCACAAGAAATCTGAGAAAGTGCCCCTTCCACTCCGAGAGTAGAACTAAAATTTAAAAGAAAGGAAAAAGACTAAAAAGGATGAGTAAAAAAAAAAAAAGAATATGATCACAGATAGTTATATGGTCACAGGGAAAATTAAGATTCAAACTCAGAAGAGGACAACAATATCAAAAAATTCTATGGGTAAAACACAAAGAAAAATGGAAAGTAGTCTCCAGTCCAGAAAGAATTCATGGAAAAATTCAAAAAGGAGGTTAAAAATCATATAAGAGAGCTAAAAGAGAAATTGGGGGAAGAAATGAGAGTGATACAAGAGAATTATGGGAAAAAAGAATCAACTACTTAGAAAAATAAAGCAACTGCTTAAAAAGTAGAATTCTGTAAATGGAAAAGGAGATACAAAAGTTAACTGAACTTAAACAATTTAAAATTTAGAATTGGACAAGTGGAAGCTAATGACTCTTTGAGATATCAAGAATCAATCAAACATTCAAAAGAATAAAAAAATTAGGGAAAAGAAGTATAAAATATCTCATGGGAAAAACAACTGACCTGGACAATTCATCCAAGAGAGACAGTGTAAATCATTGGACTTCCTGCAAGCTATAATCAAAGAAGACTTTGGATGGCATTTTAAAAGAAATTATCAAGGAAAACTACACTGATATACTGGAAATAGAAGGCAAAATAGAGATTGAAAGAATCCACTCAGGAAAGAGATCTCAAAATAAAAACTCAAGGAAAAATTATAACCAAATTACAGAACAGTCATTTCAAGGGGAAAAATACTTCTAGTGGCCAGAAAGAAACAATTCAAATATCAGGGAGCCACAATCACAATTTCACATAATGTAGCAGCTATAACATTAAAGGATCAAAGATCATGGAATATGGTACTTCAGAAGGCAAAGGAGGTATCACTACAACTAAGAGTCACCTACCTGGAAAAAAAAATTAACTATAATATTTCAAGGGGGAAAATGGTCATTCAATGAAGCAAAAAGATTTCAAGCTTTCATAAGGAGAGGAACAGAACTGAACCAAAACCCAAACAACAACAACAAAACATAAACAAAGCCAAAAAACTCGATCCATTGTCAAGACCAAAGAGAAACCTAAAAAGATAAAATGGGAAAAATAACAAAAGGGACTAACTGCTTACCTCTTTACATGGAAAGATGATATTTGTATTTCTTTAGAAAATGACATCACTCATAGTACAATTAGAAGGAATATACTTTGGTACAGAAGATACAGGTATGAGGTAAGTTTAGGGAATAACAGAAAAATAATTAAGGGATGAGAAAGCAGTACATTGGGTGTAGAAGGAAGGGGGAAGTAGAATAGAGCAAATTATTTCACATGAAGTAATATGAAAAACCTATTACAGTAAAGGAAAAGATGGGAGTGTGGATGATGGGCACCATTTGAGCCTCAGTATTAGTTCAAAAGGTAAATAATATACATAATCAGTTGAATATAAAAATCTATTTTACCTGAAAAAAAAAGAGGAGATTAAATAAGAAGAGAAGGGTGAACTGACAGAACAGAGGTGAGGCAAAAGACAAAAGCAAAATACTGTCAAGAAGGAAAAGCATGGAAGGACTATCAGACAAACAGGAATTAAACTATGATGGAGGAAAATACATAGTAATTATAATGGTGAATGTGAATGAAATGAAGTCTTTCATAAAATGGATACAGTAGAGTGGAGCAAAACCCAAAAGTCTACAATATTTTCTTTATAAGAAGCACACTTGAGGTGGAGAGACACACACAAAGTAAAGGTGAGGGCTTAAAGCAGAATTTAATATGAAAAGAAGAAGAGGAGGAGGAAGAGGAAAAGAAAGATGAGGAGGGCAAGAAATCCTGCTCTCAGACGAAGAAAAAGGAAAAAAAATAGACCTAATTAAAAGAGATAAGGAAGGTAACTACATCTTGCTAAAAGATGCCATAAACAATGAATATTACTACAAACTATATATGCACCAAGGGATATAGCATCCATATTCTTTTAAGATTCTTAAAGTGAGTTACAGGTTCATGGCCAAAGAAAAGATAGAGAGAATCATAAAATATAAAATAATGCTGGATATATTAATTTAAAAGGCTTTTGCACAAACAAAACCAATGCAACCAAGATTAGAAGGAAAGCAGAAACTGAGAGAACAATCTTTACAGCTAGTATTTCTAATAAAGACTTTATTTTTCAAATATATAGATAACTGAGTCAAATTGACAAGAATGCAATCCATTGCTAATTGACAAAAATGATCAAAGCATATGAACAAGCAGTTTTTAGATGAAGACATAAAAGCTATCTATAGGCATGAGGAAGTGCTTTAAATATTTTTTTGATTAGAGACATGCAAATTAAAACAACTTTGAGGTACCACTTCATACCTATTAAATTAAATAAAAAAGGAAAATGATAAATGTTCAAGGGGATATGGTAAAATTGGGACACTAATGCACTGTTTGTGGAGTTGTGAAGTAACCCAACTATTCTGGAGGGTAATTTGAAACTATGACCAAAGGGCTATCAAACTGTGCATACCCTTTGATCTGGCAATACCACTACTCAGTCTATATCCCAAAAAGATTTTAAAAAGGGAATAGCATCTACATGAGCAAAAATATTTACAGCAGCCCTTTTCATGGTAGCAAAATATTGAAAATATCCCATCAATTGGGGACGAGTTGAACAAGCTATGGTATATGATTCTAATATAATGCAATGCAATACAATGCAGTAAGAAATGATGAGCGGATAAATTTCAAAAAAAAGCTGGAAAGACTTGTACACACTGATACAAAGTGAAATGAGCAGCATCAGGAAAATTTTGTACACAAAATCAATAATATTGTGTGATGATCAGCTATGAATGATTCAGCTCTTTTCAGCAATACAATGATTTAAAAACAAATACAAAGCACTGAAAATGTTATTCACCTCCAGATAAAAAACTGATAAACTCTAAATGCATACCAAAGTATTCTTTTTTTACTTACATTATTCTTTTTTCATTTTTTTTCCTTTGTGATCTATTTCTTTTTTCACAACTGTCACTATCATGGAAATATGTTTTACATGATAGCACGTGCATATTCAATATCAAATTGCATAACATTTTAAGGAGAAAAAATTGGAACTCAAAATCTTGTAAAAATGAATGCTAGAAATTGTCTTGACATGTATATTGGGGAAAAACACTACAAAAAAAACAGGTTTTCTTCCTGATTTTTCTTTTTTAGCTTCTGCTATACACTGACAAGAGAGCTATAATCCTTTCTCTTCTCTTAAGTTTCTTCATATTTCCCCTGGCTTCACCACAGTTGCTCCCAAAGTGACTAGTATAAGGGAAGGCAAGACCTCAAAGTATAATGACCTACCCAACAGATATTGTCACCCTGAATCTGTATCTGGGTGCACAGGGAGTGCTTTACTCAGACTCAAAAGCTTTTGTTTGACTCTGCTATGGGGGGCATTTATTTTTGTGACCTTGAAAAATGGTGACATTTTTATGCTGTAAGAAAATAAGAAATTTATGTTTTAAAGCAGTAGGAAATGTTACATTCTGATATTAGTCCTTTCTTCAACCTATTATTCCCAGGAACTACAAATAGAGCAAGGAAAAAAGCAGGGGAAAATGTTGTTAAGATAGTTCCAATTTCTGTATAGGCTCAACACATTCATTATAGAAGAGCTATATCTACATCAAAACAAACATCAGGATGAAGGCTGTAAAAAAATAATTCTATAGAATAGTTGTATGAATTTACATTTAAAGAAGTATACGTTTGTGTAACAACAACAACAACAACAACAACAGACAATAACCAAAGACATAGTTTTTCCATAAATATACTAACCTAAAATTCCCTCATCTTGAGAAAGATGGGTGTCAGGATAGGATAGGACATGGGATTTGGGAGTTGAGTGGTCTAGTTTGGTGGGGAAATATAATTTGCAAAGGATAATAGAAAAGTTATGAATATATATATGGAGATAGATGAGACCTTATCAGAGGTCATCTACTCCAATCAATTTTATAAATGAAGAAATTGAGGTTCAGAGAGCTTGACTGATTTGTCTAAGCTCACAGAACCAGGACTATAATAGCCTCCTAATTAATCTCCCTCCATCCAATCACTTTCCTCTCTAATAAGTCCTCCTCACAGCTGACAATTTGATAATCCATGATGTCAGTCTCCTATCAAAGAAGCTTCAGTGGCTCCCTATTTTCTCCTGAAATAAATACAAAACACTCAACCTGGCCTTCAAAGTCTTCCATAATTTGACTCTTACCTATCTTTCCCATTTAGTCTCCATTATGTGGAGTCAGAACAACAAATTCAAATCCAGCCTCAGATATTTACTAACAGTATGAACCTGGGCAAATCTCTCAATTTCTTCATCTGTCAAATGGGAGTACTAATACCACCTATCTCCTAGGGTTGTTGTATGAATATAATGAGATTGTATTTGTAAAGTGCTTCCCAAACTTCAAGGTACATGATAAATTCAAATTCATCATCACCATCATCATAATTATCAACATTACCATCATTATTGTTACTCCATAAACATTTTGTTACTACTAGACTGGTCTATTTGTGGTCCAATTCCCCTTCGATTTCTTGCTTTGGCTATAATGATCATATCAAATCATTACAAGTTCTGCTTCTGAAAAGAGAATGTCAGTCACTGCCCTATATAAATCACCTCATTGTGCCTGTGATTTTCCAGACTAAAACCTCTTTGGCAATAATTCCCTTCTACAGACAGTTCTTGCTTTGATTAGATTTATATTATTCAAGTTCTTCTTTACTTTAAAAATTCTAAAAGAATTTGCATTCCAAAAAATAATATGTTAATCTTGAGAATATAGTACTGAGTTCTGTATGTGTGTCTGTCTCTCTCCTTATCTATGTCTGTGTATATCTCTCTCCCTGGCCCCTCTCTTGCCCAAGAACAACAAAAACCAAAACCAAACCCAAAAACAAACCTAAACAAACAAGCAAATAAAAAACTGTCCTGCAAGTAAAAGGAGAACAAATGTAGGGAGAGACTGATCTCCAGTGCTGAAAGAGGAGACATTTCACCTTCATGACTGGTCCCCTGAATCTGTATTCTTTCAGTCTGTATTGGAGTATCCTGAATCTGTCCTAGATCCTGCATATTACAGTTCTCTCCTGTCTGTGTGGCACGTGGCTACTACTGTCTACTTATCCCATTTCTCCTCCTATTCTCACTTCTCTGTCTCCTGCCCCCAAGTGTCATTAAAGCAGGTGCTGGCTCTCCCTATTATAGATAAAGCAGCTCCATTTCTGCCTCCCTCTCTTCCTTCCCCACCTTCTGGGGTAAATGGGGAAGTAGGGAGGACACAACTGCAGAGATCTTTGGAACCATCCATTACGTAAAGTGAGAACTGTCTGTATTTGTTGTTACTCTCTATTAGAATGTAACATCTTCAAGAACAGATAGTAACATTTCTATTTGTATCTCTGTTACTTATCACAATGCCTATCACAAATTAAGTACTTAATAAATGCTTTTCATTCATTCACCAGACATTTCTTTTTTTTTCCACTCATTCCTTTGCACAACCTGTGCTTTGTGCTTTGAATGTATTCTCACCTCATTTCCTGGTCTTAGAAACCCTGTTTTTTTCAAAGATCAGCTACTACCTCTTATAGAAACCTTTCTAACCTGCCAGGTTGTTATTACTCTCTCTCTCCTCTTATTATTCTGAACTCACTTATTTGTTCTGGGTATAAGTCCTTGAAACCAGGAACTACTTTTTATTTTGCTTTGTTTCATTTTTGTATTCTCAGCACCAAGAACAATGCCTTGTGCATAGAAGGTATTTAATAAGTCTTTCCTTTAAATGTAAGCTCCACTGCCTCTTCCTACCAGAGGCCTTTTTGGTAGTTGTTGTCCCTTGAATTACTTTGTAGTTATTTATTAACTATTAATGTCTTTTCAACCCTTCACCCTTAGAGTTTTCACTATCCATGGTTTCTTATACTCTAGCTATTCCATCACAGGTTGGAGTTTTAATAGATTGTTCTTATAGTACCAATAAATCAATTCTTTATGCAACTGGGAATGCAAGTGTAGAGAATAAATTACATAAGTTAACATAAGAAAGCTATTGATTGTAGCAAAATATATATGTGAGGAGTGGGGGGTAGTCCAAGATGGCAGATCAGAGGCAGTTAGCCCTGCTAAACTCTCAACATTCCCTTCCAAACAATGTTAAAATAAAACCCAGATCAAATTTTTGAACAGCAAAGGTAACAAAATGTCAGGATGAGACATTTTTCTGCCTCAAGAAAACTTAGGAGATTGGAAACAGAGGTCTGACACTGGGGACCTATGCGTTCATACACACACACACACACACACACACACACACACACACACACACACACACACACATTTTTCTGGCTCAAGAAAACTTAGGAGGTTGGAAACAGAGGTCCGAGAATGGGGTGCAGGTCTGTCCAAAGCATGTACATAGGGCAACAATAGCAGTAGCAGTAGCTTTGGGAACTTGGACAGCTTGTCAATAAGAGATTACAGGGGACCTGTTGCTGACACTGTATGCAGCTAGTGCTGATTGGAAACTCTATTGCACATAGGAAGTTCTGAAGAGCAGTTCTTGGGCAAAGGACTTTTGTGGTTGGTCAGAAGGGAACAGAAGCCTTGGTCTCTGTTCCAAGGCAGAGAGAAGTGCTGGCAATTGCAACTGCAGGAGAGCAGGTACCCTGATCATAATTTCAGGACAAAAGAAGTACTAGTGCTTGTTTACAGCTAAATGAAATGAAGATCCTTCCTGTGTAAATACCAGAGTTTAGAACAAAAGAGTAATGACCACACTCTTCCTACATCAGACCACCTTGGAAACACTGAAAATGTGCAAACCCCAGAACTAGTTCTGAAAAGAATAGCATAATAAAGTCTGAAGCTTGGCACAGAGTCCCCCCCTACCCAGATGAGCAGAGATCCACTTTCACATAAAGTTTAAGATCAAAAATTAGGCTGGTAAAATGAGAAAACAACAACAAAAAAGACCATAATTAAGTACTATGATAGTAGGGAAGATCAAACAGAGAGGGAGACAATATGTAAACAGCTACAAAGAAAAATTATAATTGGACACAATCACAACAAGAATTCCTGGTAACACTCAAGAAAGCATTAAGAGTGGTAAAGGAAAAAGAAATGAGAATGATACAAGAAAATTGTGGGAAAATAATAGCTTGATAAAAGAGGCACAAAAATACAGAGGAAAATAACATCTTAAAAACAGAATGGGCCTAAAAAAAAACCCAAAAATCACTGAAGAAAAGAACTTAAAAATCAGAATAGGTCAAATGAAAAGGACTAGAGGGGATGAGGGCAATATGTACACTAATAAAATGGTTCAATTGTTCAGGAGAATTTGGAACCATTCCAATGAACTATAAAATTGTGCCTACTTTGGTGCAGCAAAACCATTACTATGTCTGTATCCCAAAGAGATCAAAGGAAAAAGGAAAATGAGCTATATGTGCAAAAACGTTTTATGGTAGTTCTTTTAATGATGGAAAAAAGTGGAAATTGAAAGGATGCTCATAAGTTGGGGAATGGTTGAACAAGTTATGACATACTATTGTGATGAGGTACTATTATGCTGTAAGAAATGACAAACAGGATGGCTTTGGAAAATCTTGGGAAGATTTATATGAGCTGATAGTTAGATACTAAGTGAGACGAATTGAAGGGACAGCTAGGTGGTGCAGTGGATAGAGTACCAGCCCTGAAATCAGGAGGTCCTGAGTTCAAATGTGGTCTCAGACATTTAACACTTCCTAGTTATGTGATCCTGGCCAAGTCACTTAATCTCCAATTGCTTCAGGAAAAAAAAAGAATAATTGAGAAGTCATTTTGCAAATTAAAAAGAATGTTGCAATAATGATTACCTGTGACAAACTTGGTTACTCTAATCAATACAATGATTTAAGACAATTCCAAAGGATTACTGATTTTAAAAAGTGCTATCCTTCTCCAGAGAGATAACTGGTGAACTCTGAAAGCAAATTGAAGTATACTTTTCTCACTTCTTTTTTTTTCTTTTTCTTTTTGCAACATGGCAAATGTGGAAATATGTTTTGCATGATTTCATATGCATAATTCATATTATATTGTTTGACTTCTTAGTAAGGGGGTGATGAGAAGGAAAGAGGGAGTGCATTTCTAGCTCCAAATTTGAAAAGGAAAGAATATCAAAAATAAACAGTGCTTTTAAAAAAATAGTTAAATAAAACTGACAGAGTATATAAAACTGTATGTATATGTTTCCGTGTGAGAGAGAAAGAGAAGAGAAAGATAAACTATTAAGTGTATAAAATGTATAGCAGGCCTTATTTTAATTCCTGAGGGTATAGGAGTGGGAGTGGAGTTGGGATGAAAGAGGTAGAAGTTATGATCCCAATGGAGACTACATAACAAGAAATGATCAGTGTGGAAGCCTAGAACTGAGCAAGATAAAAGCCAAAAGTGGCCTATTAAAGACCAGGGAAACTTTGTTGTTCTTCTGTTACATCTAATTTTTCGTGACCCCCATTTGGGGATTTGGCAAAAATACTGAAGTGTCCTGCCATTCTACAGATCATTTTACAGTTGAGGAAACCAAAGCAAACAAGATTAAGTGACTTCCCCAGGATCACACCAGTAATAAGTGTCTGCAGCCAGATTTTGTGTTTTCCTCATTTCAGACCCAGCGCTCAGTAGAGCCACCTAGCTGCCCTCTCCCAGAAAGGCTCTGAAAGCCCATTTATAGCAAGCAAGGGACATCATTTTGCCTCCCCAATTAATAAGTACTCTATAAAGACTAGTATCTGGTGCTTGCTACACAATCTATGGAAAGGAATTGTACTCTTTGGAGACCTCAAGTGACCAGGGTACTATAGTCCCCTATACATCTGATTTGATTAGGGTAGAACATTATAATCCCTGTAAATCAATTCCTAACAACTCCCTTGAACAGCAGCTACATATAGAAAGTATAACAATAGCCAAACTTCAGCAACCACCCAGGGCAGCATCAGGAGAGATTTGAAAGAATAAATAGCCTAGCTTCCATGTAACTCCCTGAACATGGCCTTCCTAGGAGGTGTCACAATAACTCCAACACTGGGAAAGTGAATTAAACAAGAGTGGGAGCTGGCTAATGTGCTGTTAGCGCACTGTGACAATGTGGTGTGACATTTACTTTAAAACTCATGTCGAAGTGGTTAACAAATTCTATTACAGCATTTACAGAACTGCATCACAGCTGGTCTTTACTGAAAATGAATCGTAAAGCTATCCAAAAAGCTATGGAAATGGTAGCAGGAATGCATTTGCTTTGGCCTGTTGGTATTGAAAATTACAGAGCTGGGTGGAAAGACCTCATCTCTCCTTCCTCTTACATCCATATATCTTATGACTTTGGTGAAATCATTTACCTCAGTATTAGTTCCCCTACACACACACACACACACACACACACACACACACACACACACACACTTTTTATTATCTGTATTGCTCCCTGAAGCTCATGAGAATTGTAGGATTCCCTATTTAGAAATAAAATAATCTCTCTAGTAATCCACTAATTTCAGTCCATTTAATTTTCTTGTTTTTAAATGAACAAGTATTTGTTTTCTTTCCTTCTTACCTCCCCCCAAGTTTTTTAGGAAAAGAAGAAAAACAAAACTTTTAAAATAAATACTCATAATCATAGTATATAAATTGTCACATGGTTATGTCTAAAAACATAAATCTCATTCTACATCTTGAATCTGTCACTTGTATATTAGAAGTTGAGTAACACTCTTCATCACTGATCTGGATCAATCATTGCATATTGATTGGTTGTTGCATGGCTCAGTTAAATCTTTGAAACTTGTTTGTCTTTATAATGTATTGCATAAATTGTTCTAATCTTGTTCACTTCATTCTGTATCAGTTCATACAAGTCTTTCTATGTTTCATTGAAATTATTCCTGTCATCATTTCTTAAAGTACAATAATATTCCATTACATCCACCTACTATAATTATCAGGGTGACTGAAGCTGAGAAAGGGGAGATGATCCAGACCTTCCTAATAGAGATGCTATTAATTTGGTGGAATGGGAAATGAGTACATTGAGAAAATGAGTGGTTGGAGTTTTTGATGCTGATGATACTAAATCATCTCCTGCTGCATGTGTCTCTTTGATGGGGGCTGTAGCCCCTTGATATTCCTTGTTTGATCTCCAACTCCATTTGGGACTTGGACTTTGATGTAGTCAAACCAGTTTGGGCTATCTGAACTGGTTGGAGTATTACAGCCCCCCATTCTAATCTGTTCAAACAGACCAAATGTCACATCAGGGGAAGAGACTTCTGTCTCTACTCAAAAGATTACAAGAGAATCCTTATCTTATCTACATCACTCAACTGAACCTCCTTACATCAATGCATTTGAATAATTATGTTTTGTATAAAATAGGGAACCCAAAAATCTATTCTTTGCAAACTGGCCTTGTACCTTGAAGCCATTTTGCCCACCGACTCTCCGGTGTTTCTATTCTAATCAATAAAGACTTTGTTTCTACACAGCCTTGAGTAGCGAAATTCATTTGCTAACGGACCGGCCTGTTGGGACTTTGGGACGGAGAAAGAGATTATTAGACCTCCTGAAAGGAACTGACCCATCTTGGTTTAGACCCTCAGTTTACTCCTCATCACCTTGAGGGAAAGCAACAAATTGGGTACAATTTGATTTTTGCCTGCAATATCTACCTAATGTTCAGCCTCTAACGTCAATGCTTCTGTCTCCTGCTTCACACTTTCCAGAGAGAAGGCTTCCAGAGTTTGGTGTCTTGACTTCTATCTTGTGTCAATATAAGACATCTTCTCCCTTCTGATCCCAGTCTCATCTTCTCACTCCTCATCCTTCCCCCACCAACATTGTGGAGAGTATCCAGTGAGAAAAAGAGCAACTTACCTTTAGTTTTCAGGACTTTTCTGCTATATTAAAAGAAAGTTGGTGGAGAGCAGAATTTCAATTTCCTACCATGAAAAATCGACTTCTACCCCCCATTAAGCCATCTCCTGTTTTATCTCTAATCTTCAAAAAGAAGAATAGTAAAATGGGGTCTTCTAACTGACCAGCTGATAATATGCCACTGTATTTTTCTCCTGTTTGATCTTTAGTTTTCTCTGTGAGAAAGGAATGGCACCTTCTATTCAAGGAAAAACATTCTCATATCTGGTAATATACTACATATCCTCTATATTCTACCTCCTGATTCCTTATTCTTCCCCCCAAAAAAAATCCCAACCAAACTCTATCTCTTCCACTGTGCACTCCTTATGTGTTCCATAGGTAACAAATTTCCCTTCCTCCTAAAACCTTTCTTCGCACTTTCCTTCTACCCTCTAGCGTTCACTGAAATCTGGCTTCCTTTCTGACAATACAATTTTCCTGACAACTTTCTCCAATACTAGATATATACCTTCATTCATTCCCTGAACCTCATTGAATGAGATAGGAGAGTTGGAAGACTATTTCCGCATTTCTACTTCCAATTTCTCTCCCTACTTTCATCACATTAATCTCTTCTCCTTTGAAGTTCACCTAATTCATATCTACTACCCAGTCAAAATCCTGATAACTATTGTTTACAGAGCTCTAGCTTAGGTCATTCCTTCCTTCCTCAATGAGTTTGGTGCTACATTTTTTCTCTCTTCCCTTACTTCTACTCATAACAGAAGACTTCAACATACATATTGACTCTCTTTCAAACACTGACCACTGTTTCCCTTTCACCTACAAAAAATAGAAGAGAAAAGTTGGAGCAACCATGGCTGCCCTCTTCCCTTTCCAACTAAGAAAAATTTCTCTTCTACTCTTAGTGGCCTCCAGGTCCCATATGGTCCACCCTTAAGAGAAGGCTTCTGGCACATTAAGATCATCCTATAAGTAAGTCTATGGAGAGGTGGGGATGTATGTCATAAGAATTATAGTCTTAGAAATGGCAAGATTTACTCACTCCCACAAACATACTGAGGAACAAATAAGCAAGAGGCAAGGAGCAGGAATACAGGTGAAAAAGAAAATTAAAAGCTTGAGTCCCACAAGAGCACAGAAGGGACTGTATAATGTCAATAGTGCTAAATCTAGATGGCTTCTATGTCTCTCCTGGGTCTGTGACACTCATTCTCTGAATTGGTTTGGGGTCATCAGGCAAGCCTGATTTCAGTCCTATCTCTTTTAATGAGGTGCTCAAGAATATTAGCCATATATTCTGTTTTTTTTTTTTTAACTCTTCATCTATTCTATAAGTAATGTGATGCTAAAAGGAGTTCATAGGATATAGGGACTCAAAATTGCTGGTACTTATATTTCATCTTACAAGTGAGAAAACTGAGGCAGCAGAGAACTCAAACGTTCCTGTCCTAAACCAAATCAATCACTCTATGGGTTTTTGATGTTTCTAATTAATAGGAGCCATTTCTAAAAGGCAAAGACAAATAAGAATATTAGATCACAATAGTCATTGAGACATCCAATTATTGAA
Source organism: Sminthopsis crassicaudata (assembly GCF_048593235.1). Lineage (NCBI taxonomy): Eukaryota > Metazoa > Chordata > Mammalia > Dasyuromorphia > Dasyuridae > Sminthopsis > Sminthopsis crassicaudata. The sequence continues at coordinate 114,556,413 of NC_133620.1, read as the reverse complement.
AATATTTAAAGCACACTGTACATTATCTTATTTGAGTTTCTTAACAACCTTATGAGAAAACATAACTATTATTATTCCCCCACCTAGTACTTTGCCCCCCATTTACCTTGTATGTACATTTTTATCTCCCCACATAATACAATATAAAAAGTTTAATTTGCATTTTCAGCCTTTAACATACCACATACCTTTAATAAATGCTTATCGAGTATTCCCATTTTACAAATAAAGAAACTAAGGCTCATAAAAATGGATTATCACACACAAATCAGAATGCAAATTCAGGTCATCTTAACTCCTCATCTGCCTACAAGAGAGAGGTGAATCCCTTCAATTCCCCCAGGGACATGGCATTGTTTCTTCTGTCCTTCTTGAAAATCATTTTCATCAGATTTCCATTCAAATATTGGATGTTGGTTCTCATTTTTCTAAGTTGTATGAAGGATGAAACAAATTTGTAAGCATTGTTCCTCCTGACTTCCTTCTTCCTTTCTTTAAAGGAAATAATAGTGTTCTTTTTGATGAATAAAAAGAGAGTATAAACTTTTCCCCCCTGCCAATTGAACAAGAAGTAAGTGGAATTTTGATCTAGTTTCACATAGAGAGATGACCAGGACTTTCTCTGATTCTAATAGATTTTGGCAGACAGTGTCAATTAAACAGAATTTAGGGGCTCCATTTCATCTTAAGTAACTCACTGATTGCACTTTTGAAGTGTGAGAGTTTTCACACTGTCCTGTGCGCAAGCTCTGCCTGCCCCACCAACTGACACTCCACCTTCCTTCAGTCGCTACAGCAAGTCGGGCTTCTCGATCTTTTTAGCTTTCTTACCATCTGTTCCTGCTGTTTCAGCAGCCTCCCTGCTCTCTTCCCCGCCAGGGCCTGTCTAAGCGAAAGGCTATGAGGGCCTCTGATGAGGTAGGCCTCGGGCCCCTCCATCATTCTGAGCCACAAGGAAAGCACCAGCTGTCTGGCTTCATTTGCATTTTCTCTCCCAAATAATGAAATTAGCCATGAGTTTCCTGAGGTGATGCAAGGCGCAAATTTCAGCTAGATGTGTCAGTGTGTGATAGGGAGAGAAGGGGAAGGTCAGGGAAGCATTTTGAGAACCATTCAAAGCACTCAGATGGACAAAACAAACACAAATTTTTAAGCAAAAGAAGTCATTTAAAAAGCACATTTGTTTGGGGGAAAGTTGAAGCAACCTTTTATAGTTAAAATGACCTTGGCCTGTCTCTGCCATTTACTCTCTACGACTTTCTTGGGCAAATCATCTATCCTTCTCTGAGACTCAGTTTCCTTATTTGTAAAATGAGACAGTTGGACTAAATACCCTACAAGGTCTTTCCTAGCTCTAAAAATATGATCTTATGTTCTTTATTTCTGTGGGAAAAGGCCACAGGAAGCTCTTTTAGAGTATGTTAACAAATCAAAGAACATGGCTAAGTTTGGATCAATTCTAAGTTACTATTGCATTGGTTCTATCAGTTTACTAAATGTAACTTAGTCTGTATACTGAAATGTAAAGGCAAGGAAAGGGAAGGAAAAGGAAGAAAATTTTATTAAGTGCCTTCTATGTGCCTAACCCTATGCTAACTGCCTTACAAATATAATATAGACCTAGAGAATTAGAGAGGGCTATTACTAAGGCTAAGAAGCTAATTTCTTTCTATAGCAACGAGCTAACCAATTTCAAAACATCAAAAAGTAAATAAGCTTGCCATTATTGTGGAAAATCATAGATCCTGATTCCTTGAGTAGAGCATGTATCAATCTCACCTAGTCAAAAAGAATCCAATTAGTATCATTACCAAACCAAATGTTCATATCCTTGGTCATAAGATGAGGAATGTGAACACCAGGTGAACATCTTCTATCCTGTTTGTAATATTAACATCTTAGGAGAATGTAAGAAATTATCCAGAGGAACTCTCTTTTATACAATTTTAAATAAATAAAAATACTTTATAAAAAGCTTCAGAAATTGAAACTATTTCTAGTCATATGAAAAGATGCTCAAAATCACTATTGATCAGAGAAATGCAAATTAAGACAACTCTGAGATATCACTACACACCTGTCATATTGGCTAAGATGACAGGAAAAGATAATGATTAATGTTGGAGGGAATGTGGGGAGGCTGGGACATTGATACATTGTTGGTGGAGTTGTGAACAGATCCAACCATTCTGGAGAGCAATTTAGAACTATGCTCAAAAAGTTATCAAACTGTGCATACCCTTTGACCCAGCATTGTTACTATTGGGCTTATATCCCAAAGAAATACTGAGGAGGGGAAAGGGACCTGTATGTGCCAAAATGTTTGTGGCAGCTCTTTTTGTAGTGGCTATAAACTGAAAACTGAATGGATGCCCATCAATTGGAGAATGGCTGAATAAATTGTGGCATATGAATGATATGGAATATTATTGTTTTGTAAGAAATGACCAACAGGATGATTTCAGAAAATGAACTGATGCTAAATGAAATGAGATTCCAGGAGATCATTATACAGGCAACAACAAGATTATACGATGATCAATTCTGATGGATGTGGCTCTCTTCAACAATGAGATGATTCAAAGCAGTACCAATTGTCCAGTAATAAAGAGAACTGAGTATGGACCACAGCATAGAATTTTCACTCTTTCTGTTATTGTTTGTTTACATTTTTGTTTTCTTTCTCAGGTTTTTTTTTTTCTTTCTAGATCCAATTTTTCTTATGCAGCAAGATAACTGTATAGATATTTGTACATATATTGGATTTAACATATAATTTAACATATTTAACATGTATTGGACTACCTGCCATCTAGAGGAGAGAGTGAGGGGAAGCAGGGGAAAATTTGGAATAGAAGGTTTTGCAAGGGTCAATGTCAAGAAAATTACCCATGCATATGTTTTGTACATAAAAAATATATAATAATAAAACTATTTTAAATTAAAAAAATAAAAAAAAACTTTGGAAGAGACCCAAATTAAACCAAATCTTCAAGCAACTAAATAACAAGCCATTGAAATATCTTCTATGTGCCAAGTACTATTCTATGAACAGGGGATAGAAACAAATATAAAAGGAAAATAAAACCTTGCTTTCATGGATTAATTCTGCTGAGAGGAATATGCATAGATAAAAGTGTATTTAATGAATAAGTAATGCAGAATATGTATATGAATAAACATATATGTATATAATATATGTGTGTGTGTGTGTGTGTGTATAAGCACAATAATATTGGAGTGAGGCACCAAAAACTAGGGAAATCAGGAAAGGCCTCTTGAAAAAGGTAATACTCAAGCTGACGAACTCTGAAGGAAGGTCAGAGTTCCAAATGGCAGAGAGATACAGGAGGAGAGTAATTCTAGGCTCATATAGACATGATGGTAGGAGATGGAAGATTTTATAAAGAGAGAGGCAAGTAGACTAGTCCGGCTAGAATATAAAGTGAATAAAAGAGAGAGCAATGCATTATCAATCCATAAAGATAGGCTGGAACTGAATTATAAAAAGGCTTTAAAGTCCCAATTTTGAAAGCAACAGAGAAGCATTGAAACTTCTCGAACAGAGAGTAAGGGTCAGACTTGCCCCTTCAGAATATCAATGTGGCCACTGTGTGAAGGATAGACTGAAGAGGTGAGAGACAGAATGTAGAGAGACCAATTAAGAGGGATACTATAATAATTTTAAGCAAAGGTGATTAGAGTGGTTGTGATATGAATAGAGAAAAAAGGTAGTTGTATGGGTAGAATGAACAAAACTTCATCTTTTATACAAAATGACTTCATTAAGGCTCTTTTCTGGTGAAGTGACCCGTGTGCATGTGTTAAAATCACATGCAATTCCTTGAAAGATGCTAACAATAGAAATAAGCCTAATTAATAATATCAAGTGAGGCACAAAAGAGTGAGTTATGTTCACTGAAGTAATTTGTTTTTGTCATGAAAATCTTCTAGCACAGAGTACCAAAAAAAAAAAAAAAAAAAAAAAAAAAAGAATTCTCACTAAACGCTTGCATCCTCCAAAGATTCTTTTTTGTAGCTGACATTGTGCTGATTGCACCAGATTCTGCAACATTACAGTGTCTCAAATGATATTTAGAGAGACTCAAAAGAGTTTGATTTAACTATCAACATGGGAAAAACCAAGTGGATGAAGAATGCCTGCTGTCTAGAAAATTATATGCAGCTGGACAGAAAGTCTATGAGATCATTATATCTTGGAGGAACATTATTATTATACAACTAATGGAGCCCAGAACTAAATATGAAGATGAGAGAAAGCCAAATTATATTTGGGAAATTTGTGTGGTACCTTTAATGACCTCAGGTTTCTCCCTGAAATGAAGCATCGTCTTTTAAATATCAATATTATCCTGGTGACACCATAGGTGTTATGAGTCATAGAATACCAGAGTGTCTGATAATTAAAGTTGTGAGTCATCCAAAGGGTAATGGAGAGTTGAATCTTAGATGTGAATAAGTGACAACATATTAGCAGCAAAAAAAAATCATACAGAAGAATCAGTGCAGAGAATCTCATCAGAGAGATCTATGTCCAGAAAAGGAGGTAGGTTGAGTAGGTAACAAGAACAAGGCAGAATCAATGAAGACACCTCCTTGTGAAACTATCTGAGTTTCCTCATAAAACCAATCAATCAAGAGAAAGGCTTCCAGCATGTTGGGTGTACCCCTAGGGAGGATTTTCAGAAGGGCAGTCTCAAGACTCACCAGAAGATAAGAAAGAAAGAAAGAAAGAAAGAAAGAAAGAAAGAAAGAAAGAAAGAAAGAAAGAAAGAAAGAAAGAAAGAAAGAAAGAAAGAAAGAAAGAAAGAAAGAAAGAAAGAAAGAAAGAAAGAAAGAAAGAAAGAAAGAAAGAAAGAAAGAAAGAAAGAAAGAAAGAAAGAAAGAAAGAAAGAAAGAAAGAAAGAAAGAAAGAAAAAGAAAGAAAAGAAAGAAAGAAAGAAAGAAAAGAAAGAAAAGAAAGAAAGAAAAGAAAGAAAGAAAGAAAGAGAAAGAAAGAAAAAGAAAGAAAGAAAGAAAAAGAAAGAAAAGAAAGAAAGAAAGAAAGAAAGAAAGAAAGAAAGAAAGAAAGAAAGAAAAGAAAGAAAGAAAGAAACAAAAGAAAGAAAGAAAGAAAGAAGGAAAGAAAAAGAAAGAAAGAAAGAAAGAAAGAAAGAAAGAAAGAAAGAAAGAAAGAAAGAAAGAAAGAAAGAAAGAAAGAAAGAAAGAAAGAAAGAAAGAAAGAAAAAGAAAAGAATGAATTGTAGTCTGCACATCGGATGGGGTAACCACAAAGATGAGATCATAGGTTTATCAGAGTAATGCAGTAACTTAGAATTAACCCTCATAGGTGTAGATTAATTGTTTAGAGGAGTGAATTGATTAATCCAAAATACTCTGTAATAATCTCAAATCCTCCTCTGTACCCCTAATAATAGAGTTGATATAAAAGATAAAGATAAGACTGTTGGATCTTTAAAGATGGGACTTTAAAGATTATTGACTTCAATTCTTCACTTTAGACATGAGTAATCAGAATCCAGAAAGTAGCTTGCCCAATGTGATACTGTAATGGTAGAAGTGTGAAAATTATATATCTATCTTGGGTGGGGGAGGAACAATAGAAATCAAAATATTCTCAAATAAACACTTCATGTGAATAGAACTACTCTAAGATGTCTGGAAGTGCCAGAAATCAAATGCACAAATGACACCAAAGAACCTGGTTTTCTCTGCCTTTGCCTAATCCTTTTGCCTCTTAGTAGTAGTGTGCTCAAAACCATCCAGGACCCTCCCATCTCATTGTAGCAACAATCAATAGTACTTCGACTTCCAAATCATAGGATCACAGGATTAGAAACTTTGAGATCCTGTAGTCCAACTTCAACCTTTCATATAGGAAGAAACTGAGTTCCAAAGTAATGAAGTAATTTGCCAAAGATTTGTGGTAGATGGGATTAGAATTTAGATTCTCTGAGTCCATAGACTTCATTCATTATATTCCTCCAGCCATTTGTCAAGAATCAAAATGAAAAGTCACCACACAATCTCTCCAAGTTCATCAATGGAAATATCAGTCAAGATTTGAATCAGAGCCCATAATTCAATGAATACTTTTCTATTTGTATATATTAAATATGGTCACAAATATACCTAAGAAGTAAGAAAATAAGAACTTTGCTCTTGAGCTCAGTTTAGTAGCTTTTCCCTCTCCTCTCATTGGAAAATTACAGAAAAAGAGTTTTAGGACTGTGTAACTGAGGGAACCCAAATTCCAAAGTCCTTGGCAATTTCCTGGAAAAATACATAAAATGACTATTTATCATTAATATTAATAATAATTTAACTGTAAATGTTTAAGCAGCTGTTATATGTCAGGTATGGTGGTAAGCATTAAGAGTATAAATAAGAAAAATAAGATAAATAAATAAATAAGGAAAAGAAAGACAGTTTCTGTCCTCAAGCAGTTCAAGCTTTAATACGGAGTATCTCTATATGGATGGAGTTTAGCTATGGAAAACAAAACAATAAGTAACAAAAAATTCTTAGACCTAGTGAAAGAATAGTATTTGATCCAATACTCAATGACCAAGAAATATATATTTTTTTTAAATCTAAGAGTACTTGCTAACTAGAAGTAGACGTGTTCTATTTCCAGAGAATTTGATGTCTGGGGGAAGAACTCTCCTTATGGAAAGTGAGTCTCTTCCAGTGAGGATTCTGAGCAAAACAAGACGCCAAATTTTGGTGGGAGAAAAAAATGATACTTGTTGTGGGATAGAATTAGGTGTTGTTTGTTAGTTTTCCCCTGGAATTTTGTTTTGTCCTTGATCAGATGACTGAGTATAATAATGACTGAGTTTTTACTTTCCAAAAGGACAATAAAAATCCTCAGAAATTGAGATGGAGAGCATGTGGAAAAGATAAAGCATTCTTCATAAGGACTCTAGCTGAAGCCAGAATCTAGAAGCAGAACAAAGCATCACAACATTATGTCTTGCCATGGGACCAGTCTAGTGATACTAAGCAGGGGGTACCTGGTCCCATCAGGGAGCCATACCTGGCAGAGATCCAACAGAGGGTACACCTTGGCAGCAGCTATACAAGTGGTGGAGCTAATTTCTGTCAGACTGAACAACATATGACCAGAGTTGAGCAGGCTAGTTAGGACCAGTAAAATGATATCATAAAAAAAAACAAAACAAAACAAAACAAAACAAAAAAACCAAAAAAACCATAAGCGGCTTATTCCTTATGTGTACCCATTCTTCATCCATGCATGTGTTTGCATGTGTGTGTGTGTGTGTGTGTGTGTGTGTGTGTGTGTGTGTGTGTGTGTATGATAGAGAAAGAGAGAGGGAGAGAAAAAAAGAGACAGAGAAACAGAGAGAGATAGAGAGAAGAGGGAAAGGAAAAGGGAGATTTAGAGACTATTCTCTTGCTAAGAAGTCTATGTCATTGTTTAATTTTCAGTTGCTATACCATATCTAGTTTCTATCCATATAAGGCTATCCCCTATTAAATTGTAAATTCCTTGAGGGCAGGAACTTTTTGTTTTCTTATTTGTACCTCAATACCTAGCACATAGTACATTCTCAATAAATGTTTATTGTGTATTATATTCTAGCAAATTGTCACAGGCTCTGGAGTTTGGGCTCTTTCAATTTTTCAATCCTAAATCTCTCTATCTTGTTTTTCTCTCATATTCCAATAAGGAAGGGGAAAGCCACTAGACCAAGCCCAGGCTAAGGAAGATTTGGGGTATAAATCTTGCCTACCACAAAATGTAACATCTACATGTGGTCAATTGAGAAGTTATTCTTTAGGAAAGTAAGCCATTATAAGTGAGTCCTCATGGCACTTATCCATTGCTTTGTGGAACATGGTACAATTTCCTTCTGGACATATGGAATACCTGGGAGCAGGTGTATAATTTGGTGCAAGGCATATTGTCTCAGGCATTACTTGTTTTGCCCAGGCCTTTGGCCCTAAGGGGTTGATGAGGCTCCACATTGTTAATGATTTAAAGCTTATACATAGTCCTTCGTCATGGAGACCTGGAAAGAGGATAGGATAAATGTACTATATCCTGCAACAGAGGCAATATTACATAAAGCATTGTCATGAAGGAAGGGGAGCTGTTCACATTTGATGAACTGTTTATTCCTTCATGGGCTATTATGGTTATTGACTCCTGTGTTTCTGGTTCAGCAGGCACCTGGAAAGCTGCACCTGTATATCTTTGGTGTTTGCTTATATATGGTATGATTTTTTTTTTAATTTTGGGCCTCAATAAGCTGATCCCTCCTGATCCTCAGCTTGCATTTAGGCTCTTCTGCTATTAGCCTAAGACACATGTCTGCTCATGCTCAATTTTTAAATCTTTCCTGCAAGCATATATTATTTTCATTAGCGTAATACCTTGATTTACCAAGGATCTTAAAGATATGTGAGATTATAATACATGATTAACTACTCTGTGATTTTACATCTGGAAAATCACTATTCAGCAGATATGAGCTGATTAGTACTTAAGCCAAAGGCTATCAAAATTCTTATTGTCAAAATTATCATTTAACAGTATGTACCTTCACAGATACAAAAAACAGCAGCAAGTCAGAAAAGGAGATAAACAAATTAGGAAAGACAGCTGTATAGAAAAGGCATTTAATATATACTAGGATCTAGGCTCCTTATGAAGAATATTGATTTGACACATGAAGAAGTTGAGACCCAAAGAGGTATTTTTTCATCTCTTTAAGTGTTACAAAATCAGTTAAATAAGCATGATCCATACTTCCCTATACACAATATTTTTCCTGTGTAATTCAATTCAGCAGACATTAAGAACCCCTGTTGAGCAAGATAGTTTACCAGATGATAAAAATACAAAGACTAAAACCTAAGTATCACCTTGAAGTTTACATTTTACTTCACAAATAATTCAAAAGATAAGGAAATCTAAGATAAGAAGGGAGAGAACATGAACAATAGCAGAATTAGAGAAAGTTTTGGGGGAATGAGTCAGTAATACCTGAGCTGAGCCTTTGAGGAAAGGATGGAGAAAATGGCATTACAGGCAAGTTGGTGAGGGGTGGGACACATGCCTAATCAAATACATGAAGGCAAAAGAGAATACTTAGATCCAGGAATATCTAGTAGTACTATTTAGGCCCAATATAGAGCCCATAAATTGAAGTAATGTGAAATAAGACTGAAGCTAAATCAGAGAGTGCCTAAAATTCTAGATTGAGTAATTTGAACATGGAATGGATGTCATCATAGAATTGATAAAGAGTTGCTGAAGACTTTTGAAAACATAAGTGACATGTTGAGATGAATTTCTTAGGAAAATTATTTTTGCAATTTTGTAGAAGATTGACTCTAGAAAGGAGAGTTTAGAAGCAAGGTATTAATTAAGGGGTATCTCCAGTAATCAGGGTGAAAGATAAGGACAGTGAAATGTTGAATTGAATTAAATAGGAAAGACATTATATATTAATTTATTTTTCAATGGCAGTTGGGAGGGCATGGTTCATGCTTGTTTAATTGATCTTGTACAGTGATAGAGGGATCAAAAATAAAAAGAAATCAAATATCTCTGAGTCTGTTTCCTCATGTATAAAATCAATGACCTCTCAAATTCCTTTTAACTTTAAATCCATGTTCTATGACTTCTTATAAAAGTTTTATCTTACCCTGATCTAAGTCTCGTCTCTATGTCATTAACACATTATGCCATGCCACTAGCCACATGTTTCCACCCTTTCAAATTCCCTTTTAGGTGTCATTTTAATTCATTAGAAAATTTCCCTGAAGGCAAGAGATAGTCTTTGTGACTTCAAGTCTAGGTCTCTGTCCATTGTGCCACCTAGCTGCCCCAAGCATCCATGATGCTCTGATCCATGATAAATTATCATAATCTAAAGCAAAGTTTCTTAAACTGTAGATCATGACTCTATATGGCATCACATAACTAAATGTGAGAGTAATGAAAAATTTGGAACAGTAAAAGGTATCAAATATTTTGCCAAGATTTAAGTCTTTATGTAACAATAAATAAGCAGATCTATCTCATTAGTATGCAAATTTGCTTTCATCTTTAACAAATGGTAAAATTATATTAAAATTGCTTTTATAATAAATTTCTTTATGATTTATTTTCAGCAAATGTTTGATTTATATATCTATTTTATATTCCTATATACTCTGGGTCACATAAAATTTCTCAGGTAAAAAGAAGCCCTGATCTATATATAACATATATTAAAAATTAAGAACACTGAATCTTTCTATTAGAAGCAATCCATCAATACATATATATGTACATATATTCATGTATGCACACACATATCTACATTAAACACACTTATACACAAATACATATATATATGTCTATATACTCAAAAATACTCCTCAAGAATAAGTTAGATTTAAAATATATATATATTAGAGTATACTGTATATGTATCTCTTTTAGAAGTTCATTCCCCAAAGAAGTAATAAAACCATCACTAGAAAATGAAGCAAAAACATTTCTGCAAATTATACTTATTAAAGTATGTGACATTCCGCTGCACTTTTAAAAATAACAACTGATAGATATAATTGCTGAGCCACACTCAATATCTGAATAATCAGAGCAGAAAACAGGTTACAGGTTTTCCTGAAATTTGCCTACGCATCATTTCTTATTACACAATAGTATTCCATTAATATCATATACCACATCTTGTTCAGTCTTTCCCCAATTAATGGGCATCTCCTCAATTCTTTGTTACTTCAAAAAGAACTACTATAAATATTTTTGTACATGTGGGCCCTTTCCTTTTTGTATGATCTCTTCGGATTATAGACCTAGTAGTGGTATTGCTGGATCAAATAGTACACACAGTTTAATAGTCCTTTGGGCATAGTTCCAAATTGCTTTCCAGAATAGTTGGATCATTTCATAGCTCCATCAACAATACATCAGTATTCAAATTTTAGCACATCCTATCCAGCACTCGTCATTTTCCTTTTGTGTCATATTAGCCAGTATGATAGGAATGAATGGTACTTCAGAGTTATTTAAATTTTCATCTCTCTAATTAATAGATATTTGGAGCATTGTTTCACATGACTATAGATAGCTTTCTTTCTTTATCTTAAAAAGTACAAGTTTTGAACATTTGAACATTATCAACTGAGGAATGAGATGTCCTAATTTTCAACAACAAAAAAGAAGACACTGGTCTCCTTGCTATTCTTCAAACAAGATTCTTGCCTATTGACTCCTGGTATTTTCAATGACTCTTTTTTGCTTGAAATAATCTGTTTATGCATATTCTCTTCCTAGCTTCTCTGACTTCTTTTAAGTCTCAACTCATACCCTGCTTTCTTCAGAAGTCTTTCCCAATCCTTGTACTTTACTTCTAGTACCTTCCCTCTCTTGAGTATTTTCAATTTATCTTTTCAAAAGCTTGTTTGTATATTATTATTTGCATGTTGTCTACCCATTTTGATTATGAGCTCCTTGCTTTTTTATCTCTTTATCCTAATATCTAGCATAATGCCTGGCACATAATAAGTGCTTAATGTTTCTTGATAAAGGTATAGAAAATAAATTTTGGTACAGTGAGATTGACTATTATTACTGGCAAAATTTTATACTACTTTAGTAGATAGATTTTTAAAGAGCATTTAAAAATAGAAACAGTAATGGCTAGACACTTGTATAACTTCAAGAATAACTGTCAGAAGAACTGTTTTTGATAAGGCAACTAGATCAGAGGTTATACTGTAAGAAATAAACTATTTTGATTTAAAAAAAATTTGATAATGTCTATTATGAAAGTCCTATGGATAAGATAGAGAGATGCTAGAAGACAGTTTGACAAAGAAGATTTAGAATTGTGTGAATGGACATAACCAAAACTAGTCAAGTCAAGTTGATGTCAACTTGAAGACAGATGTCTAGTGCAATGTCCTAGGCATATAACCTTGATCCTGTGCTCTTTAACTTTTTCATCAGTGACAAATAAGTGCATAGATACTTATCTGAAAGTTACAGAAAACAAGGATGGATGACTAATAGGTTGAATTATACAGTCAATATTTTTTTAATCTCAATTATCTATGATATTACATTGAAATAGATTTTAGCGATATATTTTGAATTATTTTTACATAACCAGTATTTCTTCTAGTGTGCCTTTTTTCCTCTTCCCACCAATGAGAGAGCCAGCTTATATTAACCATTATTTTAAACAATAATATATTATTCTTGTTAGCTTGCATTTTGTTTTCTTTCTCATTTTTTCTTTTTTGATCTGCTTTTTTTGTATAACTGTTGAAATGTGTATAGAAGAATGACATATTTAACATACATTGGATTGCTTGCCATTTGAGGGAAGGAGTTGGGAGAAGAGAGGGAGAAAAAATTGGAACACAAGGTTTTGCAAGGGTGAATGTTGAAAATTATATATGCATATATTTTGAAAATAAAAAGCTTTATTAAATATTCAGTCAAAAAGTAACAGAAAAATGGCAAAACTGATCAACACATCAAAAAAAATTGAAAACATAGGCAACATTTTGTACACACAGACCTCGTGTCCCCCACAAGGGAGTGAGGTAACAGGGTTGTCTTTGCAGGGTCTTTCTTTTATAATTTTTTGATTCTTCCATGTTGATTTTTTTTGTGGTTGTTCTATTTCCATTTTGTCATCACTGTGTATATCATTTTCTTAGGTCCACTTGTTTCACTCTGCATCATGCCACATAAATCTTTTTTTTCTCTATTTTATCACTTTCACTATTCCCTATAGCATAATGATATGCTGTTATATTCATGTACCACAATTTGTCTTGCCAACCCCCAATTTTGTGGACATCTAAATTGTTTCTTTTTTCTTGCCACTACAAAAAAGTATTGCTTAAAAATGGAGTATTTTAATGAATTAAAAATTCAATAGGAGTCAACAAAGAGACCCTGCAGGCAAACACACTAATGTAAACTTAGGTTGCATTGAGATAGATATAAAAGATACATATATAAATTATAGTATATTATTGTATACTATATACATAGTATACTGTATGTAATTATCATATATATTGTATACTGTGTAATTTACTCAGTGTGTCAACATTTAGTCAGTAAGCATATAATAAGTGCCCTCTCTATGCCAGCTTCATTTCTACATATCACATTTTAGGAAAGGCAACAACGGTCTGAAGATCATCTAGGTAATGCAAAGATGGAATGAGACTTTGTCTAAAAACTGTGAAATTTAGAAAGAGAACTAATGATGAATACAATTTAGCATTGTATCTAGTTAGCAAGAATTAATTAAAATTCTTCTGTAAGATCCCAGGTGAATACTTCCCCAACCAATCCTTTAGAAGATTTAAGTCTTCCCCACAGGATCTCCCCTCATAGAGTAGTTAAATGGCACAATGGATAGAGTGCTGGGCCTAGAGTCAGGAAGATCTGAGTTCAAAATTGGCCTCAGATACTCACTAGCTGTGTGACCCTGGGCAAGTCACCACCGAGTTTGTCTCAAGTTTCCTCATTTGTAAAATGATCTGGAGAAGGAAATGGAAACTACTCCAGTATCTTTGTCAAGAAAACATCAAATAGGATCTCAAAGAGTTAGAGATGACTGAAATAGCTAAACAAAAGCAACAGATTCCCTCATAGAGAGCAAGATGTTTTTTCCCTTCAACGTACAACAAAATCCTTGGGCTTTCTCTAACCATGAATCTTATGTCCTAAGACCTTTTCACTCTTTTATCCTCCCATCCTATCTAAAATTAATTTGCTAATTGAAAGTTTTCTTAACAATGCGATTTGGGCTCCATGTACCAGACATAGCATAAAGTACATATTTGAGTGGTTAGAAGGGCACCAGGAAGATATATGTGGATTGGTTAAAAGTACTGGGGAGAGGGGAGGGAAGAAGGAGAGAAAAAAGGGGAAAGTTTGCATGACACTTTTATTGTATATTTGAAAGGAATAACAAATTGTACATAGTAGATTTGCAGTTTCATGTGCAATCATCTTTTTATTGCACTGTTAATGGAAATACTTATTTTATTCAATAAGTTAAAAATAAAATATAAGATTTTTAGTATAAAAATGGGAGACTTACAGGGAAAGGGTCACTCACAACAGCTATCTTCATTTATTTGAAGGAATTGCATATAGAAAGGTGATTAGATTTGCTCTCTCTGCCCCTACAAGGCAGAAGCAGCAACAGATGGTAGTTGCAAAAGTCTGGGACTGATTTGTGAAGGAAAAAACTCTAGAACAATTGACAGTTATGGTATAAAAGAGTGGGCTTCTTCAAGCAACACTTCTTAATCTTATTTATACCATGGCATTCCTTTGATAGCTTGGAAAAGTCTGTGCACCCCTTCTTAGAATAATATTTTAAAATGTAAAATATAAAATGGAGAGAATTACAAAAGAAATTAATTACATTGAATTGAGATGATTTTTTCCCATTTAAAATTACGAACATCCTAAAATCGATCCTTAGAAGTTAAGAACTCTTGCTTTATAGCATTGTACAATGATCAACTATGGTATCCTCAGTTTGTTTGTTTGTTTGTTTGTTTCTTTTTCCAGCAATGATCTAAGACAATTTCAAGGGTCTCATGATGGTAAATGCCATCTTCACCTGACATGGAGTTTGATACAGATGAAAACATACTATTTTCCCCTTTTTTTACTTTTTTGTGATGTTTCCCTTTTGTTCTGAGGCTTCTTTCACAATATGACTAATGTACAAATATGTTGAACATGATTGTACATGTATCACTTATAATAGATTGCTTGCTATCTTGGGGAGGGAGAAGGGAAGTGAGGATGGAAGAAAAATTTGGAGTTAAAAATCATATAAAGTTGAATATTGACCAAATTAGAAATCTTGACACTCAAAGGAAAGATTAATAAAATTGAAACTAAGAAAACTATTGAACTAATTCATAAAACTAATTATTGCCTTTATGAAAAAAATGAACAAAATAAACTTTTGGTTATTTTGATTAGAAAAAGGAAAGAAAAAAAATTACCAGCATCAAAAATGAAAAAGGTGAGCATACCACTGATGAAAAAGAAATTAAAGCAATAATTAGGAACTATTTTGCCTAACTCTATGGCAGCAAATCTGATAATCTAACTGAAATGGATGAATATGTACAAAAAATATAAATTGCCAAATTACCAGAAAAGGAAGTAAATGATTTAAATAGTTCCGTTTTATAAAAAGAAATAGAATATGCCATTAATGAACTTCCTAAGAAAAAATCTTCAGGGACAGATGGATTTACAAGTGAATTCTACCAAACATTTAAAGAATAATTAATTCCAATACTATGAAAACTATTTGGAAAAATAGGTAAAGAAGGACTTCTATAATGCAAATATGCTATTAATACCAAAACTAGAAGGAGCCAAAGCAGAAAAAGAAAATTCAATCCCATCTCCTTAATGAATATTGATGCAAACAGTTTAAATAAAATGTTAGCAAAGAGATTATAGCAACTTATCAGCAGAATGATATACTATAACCAAGTGGGATTTATAGGAAATCAGGGCTGGTTCAATATCATAAAAACTATCACTGTAATTAACCAATATCAATAACAAAAAAACAACAGAAATCATATGATAACCTCAATAGATGCAGAAAAAGCTTTTGATAAAATTCAGCACCCATTCTTATTAAAAACGCTAGAAAGCACAAGGATAAAGGGAGTTTTCCTTAAAATAAAAAGCAATATTTAAAAGCATTATTTGTAATGGAGAGAAGCTAGATACATTTCCAGTAAAATCAGGGGTGAAACAAGAAGGCCAATTATTACCGCTATTATACAACATTGCATTACAAATGCTGGCATAAGCAATAAGAAAAGAAAAAATAATTTGAAGAAATTAAAATAAGCAATGAAAAAATAAAAGTATCACTCTTTGCAAATGATATAATGATATACTTAAAGAGAATCCTAGAAAATCATCCAAAAACCTATTGGAAACAATTAACAGTTTTAGCAAAGTTACAGAATATAAAATAAACCCACATAAATCATCAGTATTTCTATATATCACTGATAAAGCCCAGCAGCAAGAGATAGAGACATTCCATTAAAAATATCTGAAGACAATATTTGGGTATCTATTTGCCAAGACAAACCCAAGAATTATATGAAAGCAATAACAAAATACTTCTTACATAAAGTCAGATCTAAATAATTAGAAAATATCAATTGCTCATGGGTAAGATGATATAATGTGATAAAAATGACAATTATGCCTATTGGTCTACTTGTTCAGTGCTATACCAAACTGCCAAAAAATGTTTTATAGAAGTAGAAAAATAATAACAAAATTCATCTTGAAGAACAAAAAGTCAAGAATATCAAGGGAATTAATGGAAAAATATAAAGAATGATGGCTTAGCTATACCAAACCTAAAAGTATATTATAAAGCAAGAGTCTTCAAAATCATTTGGTACTGGTTAAGAAATAGAGTAGTGGATCAGTAGAATAGATTAGATAGATACACATGACATAATTATCAAGGCCTGTAGTAATCTTGTATTTGATAAACCCCCAAACTCCAACTTCTGAGATAAGAACTCACTTTTTGAAAAAAATGCTGAGAAAACTGGAAAATAATATGTCAGAAACTTGGCATAGTTATCAATATGTTATGTTCATTTCTTTTTTCTATTTTTTTCTCTCCATAGTTTTCCTCTTTTGTTCTGATTTTTCTCTCCCAACATGATTCCTAAAGCAATGTGCATTAAAATTAATTAACTAATTAATTTTAAAATATGAATGTTGGAGACTCTCTTTATATGTAACTGGGTGAATAAAATTTTAAAAAAATTTAATAAGATAAAAAAATAATTGATATAAAAATAAACACATGATTTACAGGCCTTGGTTTTATTTCACTAAGGGATTTTCTAACCACTTGTCAGACTATAGAAAGTAATCATCTTCTTGTAAAGGTTAGACTAAAAACCTTGTGAGCTTGCTTCCAATTGTGAGATTCTCTGTGTCTATTTCTTTACCACATTCCAAATTTGCCTGAAATATCTGCTTTGGAAAATTTTGTATTTAATAGACTATGTAATTATAATATTCTTTGCAGTTTATAAGATATTTATAGCCACAAGTTTTGGAAGACCTTGTTAAAGGGAATGAGAATAGTGAAATTAAGGAAGCATAATTGATTTAAATTTGGATTCTCTAAATCCACAAACTTTTAAATTGCCAGATTGGATTATAGGCTTCACACCTTTCTTTCCAGAAGAAGTTTTTGTTTGTTTGGGTATCGATTGGACATTTCATCAGTATAAGGATATTTCCAGTATGGAAATCTACTTTCCCAAATACAGATTGGAGTCCTCCATGAGCTCAAGCAAAATGAAACAGCAAAATTGTGGGATTATCAGTTGTCAATGACTTTACCATTCTCAATAATACAATGATCCAAGACTCTTCTGAAGGACTTATGATGAAAAAATGTTATCCATAGCCAAAGAAAGAACTGATTGTATTTTAATACAGACTGAAGCATAATTTTTGTTTATTTTCTTGAATATTTTTGGTTTTGTTGGGGGGAGGGTGGAGAGCTATGTCTTTTTTGCAACCAAAAACAGATTGATCATGGCACGTGGTTGTTTTTCAAAGTTTCCTAAATGAGAATTTACATGATCTTATCAGGGACTCATAGCTAGAATAAGTCAGAAATGGAACTGAAACACATTTCTAAGTCCCAAGTCTGGCTCTCTGTTCACTCTTGTCCACTGCCACTTTTGATAAACATTCAATATACTATATCATGTCTAAGTATGTATATCTGGCTTCCATACATCTCTGTATATTTCTCCCTTTTGCCTTTCTATTTCACAGACACCACTGGAATGTGAGATTTCTACTTGACAGCTCTTCATGTCAGTCAAAAGTCTAGGTCAGACACTTATCAATTGACCCAGTGTTAAAGGTAGACACTCATTTCAGCATCTGTCAATAGCATCTTTTGATCCATTTATACAAGTCTGCATCCCTGCTGTGATTTATAAGAGAGCGTGTGTGGACTTTTAAAGTCAGGAAACATTGCTGCAACTCTGAAAATCAGCTGGCATATCTATTTGATGAGGAGGATCATTTAAAAGAGAGAATCTGAAAGGTCTTTTGTGGTTCTTGGGGTAGTGATAGCGGGGAGTATGGGAATATCTAACCTTCACACACCTTTATTAATGTATTTAAACATGAAGCCAAATCATGAGAATTAACTTTTTATACTTAGTGCCCTGTTTTATCAATATTCTAATCTCATTTCTGATTGTCAAGCAAGGAAGACCTCTACTTGGCAGTTTGGACAGTCAGTTACTAAACTGTATGCCCAAAGTCTGTAGGCCATTGTTGTTCTTTCTACTCTTAGGAAAAATACCTACTCTACAAGTCATCCAACAAACCTGCCAAGAGAAATACTTCATTTCCCTCCAGGAATGTCCATCCTGCTACATCCTCCTTTTTGGGAAAGTACCAAAGGCCAGAGCAGTCTCCACTTGAGCTCAGCTGTATCTTCACCTCAAGAACCCCATGATCCCTTACAGGGATAATGCCCATTTTTCTTTCCCAGGTGTTTGTCACAAAGCTGCCAATCCCGCCCTCCTTGCAAGACAGGAAAAGAAATGTGAACATGTAAGAAATTCAGAGGGGCCTATGAAATTTCCCTGACATGCTCCTGCTGTGACACCACGGCAGTTGAAGAAGGCCTGTCATTGGGCTGTCAACCTTTAACCTCCCCCAGACATATTTTGAAATGATGTGAAGAGAATTGCCATGCAGTACCGCTGGCTCCTTCCAGCTTGGCGTGTCTGTCCTTGATGTCAGTCAAAAGTAGTTAACTGGCACCCACAGAGCCTAAAAAAACTCTCTGAAAAATATCAGTAATGACTTTAGTTAGTAAGACTAGCTCTTGTCAAGTAATGACTTTTTGACATAAGGTATTGTTTACCTAGGCAACGTTCTCTTACTTGCATTTTAATGAGCCTAATTAATAATAAGTTAGGAGTCCACAGCTATTGCTTCACAGCTGGACCATATGCACTAATTACACTGAGTGTGCAAACTTCAAATAATCCGTTTGGTCAGAAGAAACATTTTAATTTTGGAAAAAAACCTTGGTGTGTGGATATTTCTATCTGATCTCCCTAAAGATGTCAATGCTGTAGTGGAGCTTTGCAAAGGATTTAGGCAAATATTGCTTTTTAAAATTCCTATATGCATTTCTTCATTTTCCCCTCCACTGAAGGTTTCATTTTCTAAATGTTTCAGGAGGTTCAAGAGAGAATAAAGTAAAAGACTTGCTTGTGATGTAAAAGAAGTCCTTTGCTTAATAGAGCAGGATCCCTCTTAGCTTGAAGGATGATCATCAGTGGTTGCGGAAAGTCTTTTATTAGTGGGTCTATTTCATTTACAAAAAAATGAATAACCTTCAAAGGGCCATTTTTTTTCAGCTTATAAAGGCTGCTTTATTTATGATCTGGATCATGCTTTATTTCCCTTTCCCAGATCTTCAGCTCTCTTGTTATTATTTTTTTTTGCTTTTGCCCCTCAAAATGTACAATTAGTACTGAAGAAACCAAATGATTATCTGCTATGAAAATCAGATTACCATTTCCCAGTGAAGAAAAAATGGCAGACACTAAATTGAGTCATCAAACTCATAGGAGCAGAGCTTTAGAGCTGGATGTGACCTTTCTGACCATGTCACCCAATCCCCCTATTTTATATGAATTCATCAAGGCAATATACAAGGAGCAATCATGTTGATGTTAATAATACAATAAAAATAACTAATATTTGTAGAGTATTTTAAGGATAGTAAAATATATTATATATAGTGTTATAGTATGTATTATATAATACATACAATAGTATATTATACATTATTTGATCCTTATAACAACCCTATAACGTAGCTATTATTACTAAATCCATTTTATAAGTGAAGAAAGTGAGACTGCAACAAATTAAATGCCTTGGGTTGAATCATACTGGTAGTAAGTAACTGATGAAGGGTTAAAACCCTGGTTCCCTCACTCCAAAGGTACCAGTTTTTGCTATCTGTTTTTGCTTTCTTCCCTGGAAAACAATGTTATCCCAGAGGCTCAGGATGATTGTTTTGGGGGGAACTTCAGCCTATTTTATAATGAATGAAAAAAACTAAAGAAACTCTAGTTTTATTCATGGGAGTCTGAGGGCAAAAGTCTTTTGAGTAACTCATAAAGAAAATCTATAATATAAAAATCAGGCATTTTAGATCCAAGAGTGACCAGAGATATTGTTTGTATACTACAGAGTCAGACTAGAAACTAAAGGTAGAAGTTGAAAGAGTGAATTTTTGCTGTAATATTAGGAAATACTTTCAGATTAGCAAAGGAATCTAAAAGTGAAATATGCTGAATTAGTAGTAGATTCCCTCTCACTGGAACTCCTTAAGGAAAGACTATTATAGAAAGAATTATTTTTTAGGCAAGGAATTTGGACCAAGGGGTTCTTAACCTGTCATCCATGAACTTATTTCATTTTACATTTTCATAATTGTATTTCAATATCATTGCTCTCTTTTGTAATCTTATATATTTTATGTATCTAAAAATATCATTCTGCAAAATGCTCACCAAGTTCATAGGTTTGTGAAATTTTAGATGTAGACAGGATTTTTAAGGCTCTTACGTCCTTCACTCCTTATCTTACTGATAAGAAAACCCAAAACTCAGAGTAGTAAAATGACTTGCCTATGGTCATGCAAATAGTTTGGCTTCCATGAAAAGGAAGAAATTCTTCAATGATTTTCTCAGGCTGTTGGTCATTGAACCCTAGCTGAGGTAGAAAAGAGTCATAGACAGGAAAGCATTCGGCTCATGACCAAAACTGAATAAAGGAAAGGAAGGAATCCAAGAAATCAGTGCCACTTTGTTCTTTTAGTATAACTTTTGGACTTTGCCAGAGTTGCTTCCACTCATGTATTAACAAGACACAGTTCAAAGCAGAGTCGTTTTGGGCTAATTGGTCGATTCAGCAAGAAATGAGGGAAAAGGTGATATCGAGGCTGGGAGGAACTAGGCTGGCAGGGGAAGCAGATGCTCCCAGGAAAGGCCCTCAGCGTGGAAGTGCACCCTGCAAGGCACCATATGTGTGATGGATGTGATGGTAAGAGCACTGAAAACCTGAATGAAGGTGACAGACCTGCAGTAATTTATACAGGGAAAAAGAAAGAAAAACACATTCCCAGCATAAGACAAAATGTGCAAAAATGCCAGCAAATGCTCCCTCAACCACTTGGAAATGTGTAAAGTGTGGGGAGGGGAGGTGAAATCTCCACAAGTCACCTATCCAGAGCCTAGATCAGTGCCTGGCACATAGGAAACATTTAATAAATGCTTATTGACTGACTGACTGACCTGTCTTGATCCTGCTCTGCATTTTTTGCCTATAAAGAAGACATCTCATTAATATGGTGACTGTAAAATGCTGAAATAATGGAAGCAACATACAGAGAGTACTGAATCACAGTCTCAGAATTGGAAGAGATTTGAGAGATTATCTATTCTCAGAAGTCCATGGATAGATTTCAAGGTGTACATACACTTGAATAGGGAAATAGATATTTTTAATTTCAATGTAATTAGCTTCCTTTGTAATCCTAGATACTTGAAGCATTTAAAAGATTAATCTGAGAAGAGATCTACAAGTTTTATCAGACTATTGAAAGAGTCCATGGAACAAAAAAAAATTTTTTTTAAGAATTCCTGATCTACTTCACCTTGCATATTAGAAAGAATTTCCTCTACCAAATCCCCAATAATTAATCAATCAACAAGCATTAGTTTCCCATTACTTTCTAAGCACTGAGGATACAAGAAAAGGCAAAAGATAGTCCCTGCCCACATGAGTTAGTAGTTCAATGGGGAGAGAACATGCAAATTACATACAAATGAGAAACATACAATTGGAGATAATCAACAGATGGAAGGCAATAGAATTAAAGGGGATCAGTAAAGGCTTCCTAGAGAAAGTGGGATTATAGCTGGGATGGAAAGGAAGCAGGGCAAGCTCAAAGGCAAAGGCAAAGAGGTACAATATTCCAGAATAAGGGACAAAATGTGGAAATTTTCAAAGTTGAGAGATAAATGTTTTGTGTGAAGAGCAGGCAAGGAAATCAGATATAGCACACAGAATAGTGAAGAGTATGAATGGGCGTAAGGAATAAAAACATTGGGAAGATGGGGGAGAAATCACTTAATAAGGATTGTGAACATTAAAAAGAGGATTTTTATATTTGATCCTGAATATGATAGGGAGCCACTTAAGTTTATTGAATATGTGAGTGGGGGGAGGCGGAGAAGTAACATGGTCAAATTTGTGCTTTAGAAAGACCACTGACAGAGTATGGAGAGACTTGTGACAAAGAAACCAGCCAGCAATTTTGCAATATAGTTTTGACATTAAAATTAAGGACCTGCACCAGGAAAGCAGCAATGTGGTGGTGGGGAGTGAAAAAGGAGAGGGGAGACATGCATGAGATGAAGGTATTTGTCAATAGATTTGGGAGTAAAAATGAAAGCTGTCATCCCATTTGTATGTGATGTTCTTCAATAAGAGGGAAATCCACTATATGCTAAGGCAGTCCATTGGATAGTTCTGCTTGTTAGGAAGGTTTCTTTATGTCACGATTAAATCTATTCTTGCAACTTGTATCTATTGCTTCTGGTTATTGCTTCTAAGACTGACCAAACAGAAAAAATCTCTCTCTTCTTTGAGATAACCTTTCAAATATTTGAAGTATGCTACTCACCCAAATAGTTGCTGTAAGATTTGAAACCTAGAATTTGAAAGGGTTTCAAATGAAAAATATCCAAAAGGCCATGATAGTCAATTCAATTCAATAAGTATGCATTATTAGAGGCAGGGTGGTGTAGGAGAGTCAGGAAGACATAAGCTTGCATCTGAATTTACACACTAACTGTGCTATTCTAGGCAAGTCACTTAATCTCTTAGCCTCAATTTCTTTGCAAAATGGGGATTGACAGAACCTACTTCACAGGATTCTTGTGAAGATCAATAGAAATAACAACTTAAAGCATTATATAAATGCGAGCTATTATTATTGTGTTCAGTATGTGGCCCAACCCACTTTCAAGGCAAAAGGTGGGGAATCTGTCTGTTGAATGAAGGGTTCACTTCCATTCATCTAGACTTACTATAGTTCTCCCTAAATAGTTTTTTTTTTTCCCTTTGCAAGTAGATACCATTATTAAATAATGAATAATTAAATAATAATACATTCTCTAAATGAATTGCCAAGAAATACAGATTGAACCCTATGAATGGAGAGACATTAACTAGATTTTCATTTAAATAACTTAAAGTAGTTCAGCCTATTCTAAGTAAGTTACTTCATATATAATGGTATATTCTCGAGAAATTAACAAAACTTTTCCATGATGGGGGAAAACTGATTATATTACTCTCCCTGCTCTCCTCTTCTTCCTTCCACCCCCATTCCCAAATTGGTCTCTCTCCCTCTTTCCCTCCCTCCCTCTCTCCATCTCCCTCTCTCTCTTCTTCTCTGTCTCTGTGTCTGTGTCTGTGTGTGTGTGTGTCTCTCTCTCTGTCTCTCTCTCTGTCTATCTCTCTCTCTCCTCTCTCCTCTCTCTCTGTTAATGGTGGAAATTAAGGCTTCTCTAGTTTACACCAGAGGAAATCTTTCCTGAGACAGAATTAAATGGACTTGAGGTTTCTACTTAGTGGTGTTCACTTAGATGTCTGAATGCTATTGATTACTTGTCTAATTTGTATTATTTCTCTTGGTCTCCCCAGACAAACTGAGCTGTTTTGCCATCTGATCTGCCCTCAATTATGCATTTATGTTCTAATCCTTTTAGTCTCTGTCAATACACAGAGGTCTCCTTGCTCAGTTCATCCTGCCCTAGCTTCCTTTCATAGAAGTCAGTGGGTTTGCTAAAGAAAGACTGGAAAGCCATTGGTGTCCTAATGCCGTGCATCCCACTTACCCTCATGCTGGATCTTGACTCCTTAGTGCTGAAGTGAATTGTATTCCCAGTGGATGATCCAATTCAAGCAGATTACCTATTTTAAAAGTGGCAGAGGGAAAGAAAGGAAAAAGTTGTGGAGTAAGCCTTATCCTACAAAGGGAAGATTTTTAAAGATGTATTTCACATACACACATATATTATATATGATATTGTTATAAGTATTATATATAAACACAAATTAAATAAACATGTTAAATGCATTATTGTATTACATACCTGATGCATACATGTATATATATATATATCATGTATACATATATACATTTTATGGTGTGTGTGTGTATACACACCTTAGGTGTACGTTTATATGTATGATGGAGAGAGAGAGAGAGAGGAAGAAGAGAGAGAGAGAGCGAGGATGAGAGAAGAGAGAGACGAGAGAGAGAGAGAGAATCTTTTATATGTTTTATGTATTTGGAAGGGTTGGGGATAGTATATAGTTTATCTTTCTTTTCTATCCCGTTTTTGCTACTTGCTCGTAGGGCCTCTTTATGTCCAAGGAAAAGAAGGAAGTATGCCTCAGTTTCTTGTGACCAGTCCTAAGGAAAGATTCGCTGAAGAAAGAAATTGAATTTCTGGAAGAGAATAAAGTGAAAGTTTGAGTAGAGAGAGTCTGTATTCATCTTACCTTTTCTTGTGGACAAGTCATTAGTATTTGACAATGTATTTCTCCCTTTTCCATTCAAAAACCAAGCTGAAGGAGGAATCTTGCAAGTTAAAGATTTATTTAAGGTAGGAGTAGGAAGAGCAACTGGAGCCCAGGAGAGAAGAGATGGACTATTTGCCATCAGCCAATAGGCATTTATTGAACACTTACAATATATACTGGTCTCCACTGGATATTTTGAGAAAATTCAAAAGGAAGTGAAAACATGTCTTTCTCCCCAATTTTGTTGAATTTGCAATCTGATCAGGCAGATAGGCTATTCACAAATTAAATAGTTTAAGAAAAAGCAAAGCTTTTTATCAAACTCAATATAATATTATATAGAGTAAGTGATTAGATTTACAAGGATTACTTGTGACCAGTGAGTAACAAAAATTAGTTGGGAATCAGAATGATATATTTGAAATAGCACTGGCTGTAATCTCAAAGGACCTAGATTCAAATTCTGCTTTTAAATTGACTGCATGTTTGACCTTGCAAAAATTACTCAACCTCCCTGGATCTTAGTTTTCTCATCAGAAATGAAGGGCATGGACTGGATGGCATCTGAGATGCCTTCCAGACTTAGAATTACAAAGTTGGAAATCAATCTCTAAATGAATCTAAGTAAGGGTTATTATCCAGGAGTCCAGACATTTATTTGTATGGAAGATAAGGGGAACTTTGCAGTAATTTGATCCCTCTAGTCACTGGTGGCTCCTGCTTCCAGATCACTTTACAGCTATTCACTACATATTATAAAAGTACATATTGCCTTAGACTATAAGTTCTTTGAGAGAAAGTACTGGTTGGTTATTTTTTTTCCTATATATGCCAAATGCACAACATAATACATAGCACATAGTAGATAGGCAAGCAATACTTGTAAATTTATCAATAGATTGATAGCATGTAACTATCATCCAAGTTCATGATAGACTTGTCATCATCATCATAACTAACATTCACAGGGAATGGTAAAGAGATTTGAGGAACCAATATCTCTCTACTGTCCAGGTGCTCTAGCTTCATTTATTTTCCTCCCATCAAAATTCAAACCTTAGTGTCAATCAATTTCAACTTTCACATTTCTCTCCCCATAACTTCGTGGTCCCTTTGTTCTATTGCTTCTTAGACCTTTCCACTTCCTACTGTATACTACTCTCACTTTTCTCCTATGCTCTCTCCTACAAGGATGCTACTAAAAGGCAGTGGAGAAAGTAATAAACCATGCTGACCAAGTCTACTATAAAGGTATCTTATATGATCTCAATGTAGCCCTCAATTCAGCATGCTAATTTCTTGACCCTATCTCTTTTTCTTTTTTGAATAGGTGAAAGAGGAAGTTCCTTGCTTGTATTACTACAGAGCCTTAATTATTGAATGCATATGGCTTCAGTCAAACTGAGACCTATTGAAGACCTTAGCTTAAAAAAAGCCAAGGTTTTCCATTCCATCAAGGGCCATTTCCAGATCTTACCACCCAGGCGGCTCTGGAGGGGAAAATGAGACAGTGATCTTGCACAGCCCTCCCTCACTTAAATCTAGTTCACTTGTGTGTCATGGCATCATCTCCCCAATATCATGGTTTTCTTCAAGAATAAAGGACAAGCAACAACAGCAATCCCACTCCACTCAATATTTCCAAAGTTTGTCTTTTCAAAGCATATAAACAATACTCAGTAGAATACCTTGCTTTATGCTTTCTTTAAAGTCACTTCTCTATCATTACCTAATCTTATAGGATTAATCCTAATCTAAAGATTAGGATTACCTAATCTTCCTTTTGTAAACACCAATTTTTCTACTTAGACCTTTGAATTCATCTTCCCTTATATTATTTGGGAACCTGCCCCATCTATAATCCCCTTTTTCTTCCTACTTTTTAATCTTTTCTCATATACAGGCTCATTCCTTACTACTTAAAATAAGCTCAAATTCTACTGTCTTAAAAAAAAAAAAAAACAACTTCACTTCATCCTACTATTCCTTAAATTATTCTCCAATGTCTCTCCTCCCTTTCACAGACAAACTATTAGCTGTCCACACTGGTTGCCTCCAATTTCTCACCTCCCACTCCTCAGCTTCTTGCAATTTGACTCCTTCCTCATTATTCAATTGAAACTGTTCTCTCCAAGGTTACCAATGATATGTTAATTGACAAATCTGATGGCTTTTTCTCAGCCATAATCATTTTTTTAAACGTTTCTGCAGCATTTGACACTGTTAACCACTCCCTCTTTATAGGTACTCACTCTGTCATGAGTTTTTTATGAGGTTTCTATATCCCTGTTTGCCTATCTATCTGAGAACTCCAGTCTCTCTTGCTTACTCATCACCCTTGTGCCACTCTCTATGCATGTATATATATATATATATATGTATATATATATACACACACACACACACAGACACACACAGACACACACACATATATATATGTATATATATATACATATATATATATATATATATATTTATATACTACAGATTAGCGTAAGCTTTCTTCTTTTTTATAAATTCTCTCATTGATCTTGGCTCAATCCATTACCTTTTAAGGAGAGGGCTCCAGAAGTTATATTCTCTCCAACTCTAATCCTATATCACCAACTACCAATTGAACTTTCTGACTAACCATCCTATTTGTAGCTCAAACTTAATATGTTCAAAACAGAAATCATTGAATTTGGTCAATAAACCCATTCTCTTAATAATTTTCATTGTTATTGTTGTAGTTGACTAGTTGTGTCCAATTCTTCATGACCATTTTTTGGGATTTTCTTAGCAACACTACTTGAATAGCGTTTCTCTTCTCTAGTTCATTTTACAGATGAAAAACTGAGGTTAAATGGGGTTAAATAACTTAACCAGGGTCATACAGCTAAGTAAGTGTCTGAAACCAAAGTTGAAATCAGGAAAATGAGTCTTCCTGACTTAAGGCCCAATTTTCTATTTACTCTGCCACTCTAATAATCAATTTTGGGGTGATCCTTCTACAATTTTCTACTTTTCCCTTCTCTGTCAATCAAGACTTTTGGATTCTACCTCTACAGTACATTTCACATCTATTTTCTTATCTCCAATGATGTGACTATCACTCTAGTTGTGACCCTAATTACGTCTCACCTAGGCTATTACTATAGCCTCCTACTTGGTTTCCCGGTAACCACTCTATCCTCCACAACAGCTGATTCATATCCCTCAGCTTTTACTCAAGAAGCTCCAGGAAATCCCTGTTTTGTCTAGGACAAAAAACAATATTATTTTACAATATGTTTCCAGCCTATCTTTGGATATTCTTGTACACACACCCTCACACAACCCATGTTACAGACAGCCTGCCTTGTTGCTATTTTATGTATACAACATTTGCTTTTTCTTTGAATATATTCCATCTTTACCTTGATCTCACAGAATCCCTGGCTTTTCTTCTACCTTTCTGGTCTTTTCATACCTTACTCCTCTTCTCTTACTTTATGATCCAGTGACCCTGGCTTCCTTGCTATTCCTAGGCCAAGACATTACATTTCTTAACTTTGCAGTTTCACTGGTTGTCCTCTATGCTGGAATTTTCTCTCTCCTCATTTCAACCTCCTTTTTTCTCTGGCTTCCTTCCAGACATAGCCTAAAATCCAATCTTCTACAAGACTTTTTCTGTTCCTTATACTAGTGCCTTCCCTCTGAGATTATCTTCAATTTCTTTTCTATAGATTTTATTTTTAATCGTTTGCCTCTTCTCTTTCCTCAGTCTTGTTAGATTATGAGATTGAGGACCAATTTTTTTCTTTTCTGTGTATACCCAGTGTTTAGCACAAAATCTGGCAAAGAATAGGCACTAAATAAATACCTCAAATTCTGTGGGGGCAATTTTGCCCAGGAAGTATTAGAATTTCTGATGAATTAAATACTAAAGACATAAGCAAGCTGTTCTAATGACAAAGAAAATGAAGAAGTGGTTAAGAAATTAAAAGATTTCCCAAAATGAAAGCCTTAGGAAGAGCACAGTCAGCATTCAAAAAGATCTTAATTTAAAATCATGTTATATCTAATAAAGTAAAATTTAGTAGGAAAACATAATATGCTTTCATTCCAAAAATCAACTCCATAAGCATAAACTGGAGGAAAATGTGGTTAACCAATTGTTCATATGGAGTGGGGGGGAGATGCTTGTTTTAATCAAAGGTATTGTAAGGCTTAAATGAGATTATGGATATAAAGTATAGTACTTTGCAAACCTAAAAGCACTACATATATATATATATATATTATAAATAGCAGCACCAGCAGCCACAGCCATTGCCTTTAATTAACAGGTCTCTAATCTGGGGATGATTTCATTGTCCTGCTGAATTTAGACAATGTTTTTAGAGCATTACAAGGGTATGCTAGGAAATATTTAACAACTGACCTTAAAAAACATGTATGCGCAGATACCTTTTAGTTTAATCTGATTTATTGACACTTTCTTGAGTTTAGACAATCAACAAAACAATAAATCAAATCCATATTTGTAGCCAGCAGATTTCTGAGATATAAATTCTCACATAGAAAATTTAATAATATATTCTGGAAAGTCATTAGTTACAACTGGGTCCAGTATACTAGTTTAAATGCAATTAAACTCAGACAGCAGCACAACATATCAGTCTCTCCTACCCATCCCTCCCCCCAAAAAGTAAATGTGATTCTAAACAGGAATAAAAGAAGCTTAATGTTCAGAATAATGGAGAAAATAGGCCTGCCTTATTTAGTATCAGTCAGAACACATTGGAGATTTGTCTTTGGTTCTAGGTATTATATTTTAAGGAGTACATTGGTAAACTAAAGAAGATGGTTCCAAAATCATGACTATGCCATATAAAGATCCATAGAAGGAACTTTAATGTTCAACTGATAAATTAGCACTATCCCAAAGGGTAAAAGTGTTCCCTCACTGAAAGTCTTAAGAGTAGATGGAATGCTATAGAAGGGATTTCTATCATATATATGTTGAATCAGTTGTCCTTTAAGATCATTTTCAACTTTGTTATTCTCTGAGATTGCTAAATTGGGAAACTAAGTTCCTTTCTACACAAAACTTCTTGAATTATAAAAGTATTGGTAGAATGGGAGGTTGAGATGACAGAGGTATCTTTTCACAAAATCATTTTAAGCTCCTTTATTCAGGTGTTATCCCTTCTGAAAGTAGTAAAATATGGGGGTTCAGTTGTTTTGTGTATTATTTCCCCACCTGCATCTTCTTGAGAAACCTTTGAGTTCTGCTAGAAGAAGCTCCGGTCATGGTGTAAGTTTAATTATGTTCAATTCATTAATGCAATTAGAGCCATGAACAAATTTATTGACACAGCCAGAATCACTTAGTAACAGCCAGTAAGTCATAGATTAAGGAAACTCTTACTTATTGGTATCTCTACTCTGGGAAAAGATTGAAAATTCATCCTTAATTCTCTGGATCAGGTTTTGGGAGATCAGACTAGAGGTGACTGCTAATAATTCATTGCAGTGGTGATTCATTAAAAAAAAAAAGATATTATTTTCTTTCTGAGCAGAAATGAAATCTTTGTGATTGTAAAATTAATTTTATAACAATCAGTGAACCCAACTAGAGGAGAAGGTGATGAATGGCCCACTTATCATGGCCTAGCCAGGAAATCCCAGGCTCTGCAGATTGATTCCTTTTAGGGAAAGGCCAAAGGAGCTAAATATACATACAGTAACATAGGTAAGGTTTATACTAAATTTCAGAAAAGCAACTTTAGGGGCAGAGCCAGGATGATGAAATACAGGCAGCACCCAATTGATCTCTCCCAACATTCCCCTCCAAATAACTTTGAAATAACTTTTCAAATCAAATTTTGGACTGGTAGAACCAACAAAAGAATATAGTAGAACTTTCAGCTGGAGAGCTCTGTGGGGGGCAATTCTATTGTTCACACCCAGTTCTGGATCCTAGTTCCAGAACACAGAAAAGTAATTGAGCTGAATCACAAGAGAAGGGGGACCTAGTTATAATTCCCAGGCAGAGAGGATAACTAGCACTTGTGGATAAAGGGGAACAGAGATCCTTCCCATAAAGACCAGAGCACAGATGAAGAAAACACATCTCTTTTCACATCACACTACCTTGGAAGCACCAAAAATTTTCATAGGCCCAGAACTAATTCTGAAAACAGCAGCATGAAAAAATCTGATGCTTGGAATAGTGCATCCCCAATTCCAGGTGAGCAAAAGCCCATCTTTACCATGAAGTTTAAAGTCAATAAATAGGCTGAAAAAATGTTAAACAGCAACAGTAACAAAAAAAAAGTTGACTATAAAAAGCTACTGAGATGGCAGAGTAGATCAAGATACAAACTCAGATGAATACAACAATATGAAAATGGCTACTAGAAAAGCCTAAAGAAGAATGCTAAATTTTAAATGCAATAAGAATTCTTAGAAGAATTCAAGAAAGTGGTAAGAATGATAGAAGAAAAACTAGGAAAATAAGAATAATACAAGAAAATTATGAAAAGAAAATTAAGAGTTTTGTAAAAGAGGCACAAAAATTAACAGAAAAAATATATCTAAAAAAGAAGAATAGGCAAACTAGGAAAAGGGGTACAAAAATCACTCTAGAAAATAATTCCTTATAAACTAGAATTGGGGAAGTGAAAGCTGTTGACTCCATGAGACATCATGAAATTATTAAAGTAAAAGTGAAAAAAATGAAAAAATAGAATAAAATGTGAAAAACCTCACTGGAAAAACAACTGACCTGGAAAATTGATCAAGGAGAGATGATTTAAGAATTATAGGACGAGCAGAAAGTCACAATCAAATCTTTCAAGAAATTTTCAAGGAAAACTCCCTCAATATCTTATATCCAGAATTTAAAATAGAAAATGGAAGAATCTACCAATCATTTTCTGAAAAAGATCCCAAAAGGAAACATCCCAAGAATATTATAACATTGTTCCTTGTATTTCATTTTTCCAGATTTTCCCCTCCCTCCCTCTACTCCCTCCCCTAGATGACAGGTAATCCCATACATTTTACATGTGTTACAGTATAACCTAGATATAATATATGTGTGCAAATCCAATTTTCATGTTGCAAGTTAAGTATTGGATTCCGAAGGTATAAGTAACCTGGGTAGATAGACAGTAGTGCTAATATTTTACATTCAATTCCCAGTGTTCCTTCACTGGGTGTAGTTGTAGTTGTTTCTGTCTATCATTGATAAGCTGGAAGTGAGTTGGATCTTCTTTATGTTGAAGATATCCACTTCCATCAGAATACATCTTCATACAGTATTGTTGTTGAAGTATATAGTGATCTTCTGGTTCTACTCATTTCACTCAGCATCAGTTCATGCAAGTCTCTCCAAGCCTTTCTGAATTCATTCTGCTGGTCATTTCTTACAGAGCAATAATATTCCATAACCTTCATATACCATAATTTACCCAACCATTCTCCAATTGATGGACATCCATTCATATTCCAGTTTCTAGCCACTATGAAAAGAGCTGCTACAAACATTTTGGCACACACAGGTCCCTTTCCCTTCTTTAGTATCTCCTTGGGATATAAGCCCAGTAGTAGCACTACTGGATCAAAGGGTATGCACAGTTTGATAACTTGTTGGGCATAGTTCCAAATTGCTCTCCAGAATGGCCGGATTCTTTCACAACTCCACCAACAATTTATTAGTGTCCCAGTTTTCCCACATCCCCATCAACATTCATCATTATTTGTTCCTGTCATCTTAGCCAATCTGACAGGTGTGTAGTGATATCTCAGAGTTCTCTTAATTTGCATTTCTCTGATTAGTAGTGATTTGGAACACTCTTTCATATGAATGGATATAGTTTCAATTTCATCATCTCAGAATTGTCTGTTCATATCCTTTGACCATTTATCAATTGGAGAATGGTTTGATTTCTTATAAATTAGGATAAATTTTCTATATATTTTGGAAATGAGACCTTTATCAGAACCTTTAACTGTAAAAATATTTTCCCAATTTGTTACTTCCCTTCTAATCTTGTTTGCATTAGTATTGTTTGTACAGAAACTTTTTAGTTTGATGTAATCAAAATCTTCTATTTTGTGATCAATAGTGATCTCTAATTCTTCTCTAGTCATAAATTCCTTTCTCCTCTACAGGTCTGAGAGGTAGACTATCCTCTGTTCCTCTAATCTATTTATGATCTCATTCTTTATGCCTAAATCATGGACCCATTTTGATCTTATCTTGGTATATGGTGTTAAGTGTGGATCCATATCTAATTTCTGGCATACTAATTTCCAGTTTTCCCAACAGTTTTTTTCAAAATATGAGTTTTTATCCCTAATGTTGGTATCTTTGGGTTTGTCAAAGATTAGATTGCTATAGTTGTACCCTTTTTTGTCCTTTGTATCTAATCTGTTCCACTGATCGACCAGTCTATTTCTTAGCCAATACCAAATGGTTTTGATGACTGCTGCTATATAATATAGCTTTAGATCAGGTATACCTAGACCACCTTCATCTGACTTTTTTTTCATTAATTCCCTTAAAATTCTCGACCTTTTATTCTTCCATATGAACTTTGTTGTTATTTTTTCTAGGTCACTAAAATAGTTTCTTGGGAGTCTAATTGGTACAGCACTAAATAAATAAATTAGTTTGGGCAGTGTTGTCATCTTTATTATATTTGCTCGGCCTATCCAAGAGCACTGGATAACTTTCCAATTATTTAAATCTGACTTTATTTTTGTGGCAAGTGCCTTGTAATTTTGTTCATATAATTCCTGACTTTTCTTTGGTAGATGGATTCCCAAGTATTTTATGCTCTTGACATTTGTTTGGAGTGGAATTTCTCTTTGTATCTCTTGCTGTTGCAATTTATTGGTGATGTATAAAAATGCTGAGAATTTATGTGGATTTATTTTGTACCCAGAAACTTTGCTAAAGTTGTGAATTATTTCTAATAACTTTTTATTAGAATCTCTGGGGTTTTCTAAGTATACCATCATATCATCTGCAAAGAGTGACAGTTTGATTTCCTCATTATCTACTCTTATTCCTTTAATCTCTTTCTCGGCTCTTATTGCCGAGGCTAGCATTTCTAATACAATATTGAATAGTAATGGTGATAGTGGACAACCTTGTTTCACTCCTGATCTTATTGGGAAAGGTTCCAGTTTATTTCCATTACATATTATGCTTACTGACGGTCTTAAATTATATGCTCCTGACTATTCTAAGGAATAGTCCATTTATTCCTATACTCTCAAGCGTTTTTAGTAGGAATGGATGTTGGATTTTGTCAAATGCTTTTTCTGCATCTATTGATATGATCATATGGTTTTTATTAATTTGATTATTAATATGGTAAATTATATTAATAGTTTTCCTAATATTAAACCAGCCCTGCATTCCTGGTATAAATCCTACTTGATCGTAGCATATTATCCTGGGGATGATTTTATGAAGTCTTTTTTGCTAATATCTTATTTAAGATTTTAGCATCAATATTCATTAAGGAAATTGGTCTATAGTTTTCTTTCTCAGTTTTCAATCTACCTGGTTTGGGTATCAGAACCATGTCTGTGTCATAAAAGGAGTCTGGTAGGACTCCTTCATCCCCTATTTTTTCAAATAGTTTATATAACATTGGGGCTAGTTGTTCTTTAAATGTTTGGTAGAATTCACATGTAAATCCATCTGGTCCTGGGGATTATTTCCTCGGGAGTTTATTAATAGCTTGTTCTATTTCTTTTTCTGAAATGGGACTATTTAAGCAATTTATCTCCTCCTCTGTTAATCTAGGAAGCCTATATATTTGGAGGAAGTCATCCATTTCACTTAAGTTATCAAATTTATTGGCATAAAGTTGGGCAAAGTAACTCCTTATTATTTCTCTAATTTCCTCTTCATTGGTGGAAAGATCCCCCTTTTCATTTGTAAGACTAACAATTTGATTTTCTTCTTTCCTTTTTCTGATCAGATTTACCAAAGGTTTATCTATTTTATTGGCTTTTTCATAAAATCAACTCTTGGTTTTATTTATTAATTCAATAGTTTTTTTTTTACTTTCAATATTATTGATTTCTCTTTTTAATTTTAGTATTTCAAGTTTGAGTTTTGGTTGGGGGGTTTTAATTTGGTCTTTTTCTAGCTTTTTAAGTTGCAGGCCCAATTCATTAATCTTCTCTTTCCCTATTTTGTTCAAATAAGCCTCTAAAGATATAAAATTTACCCTTATTACCGCTTTACCTGCATCCCACAGATTTTGGTATGATGTCTCATCATTGTCATTATTTTGGGTGAAATTATTAATTGTTTCTATAATTTGTTGTTTCACCCAGTCATGGTTTAAGATGATATTATTCAGTTTCCAATTACTTTTTGGTCTATTTACCCCTAACTTCTTATTGAATGTAGTTTTTATTGCATTGTGATCTGAGAAGGCATTTATTATTTCTGCCTTCCTACATTTAATTTTGAGATCTTTATGTCCTAATATATGGTCTATTTTTGTATAGGTTCCATGAAATGCTGAGAAGAAAGTATATTCCTTTCTATCACCATTCATTTTTCTTCAAAGGTCTATCATATCTAGTTTTTCTAATGTTTTATTTACTTTTTAAAATTTCTTTCTTATTTGTTTTGTGGTTTGATTTGTCTAAATCTGAGAGTGCAAGGTTGAGATCTTCCTCTGTTGTAGTTTTACTATCTATTTCTTCTTGCAACTCTCTTAACTTTTCCTTTAGAAAGTTAGATGCTATACCACTTGGTGCATATATGTTTAGTATTAATACGGCTTCATTGTGTATGCTATCTTTTAGCAGGATATAGTTTCCTTTCTTATCTCTTTTAATTAAATCAATTTCTGCTTTTGCTTGATCTTAGATAAGGATGCTTTTTTGGCTTTACCTGAAGCATAATAGATTCTGCTCCAACCTTTTACCTTTACTCTGTATGTATCTCCCTGCTTTAAGTGTGTTTCCTATAAACAACATATTGTAGGGTTCTGATTTTTAATCCAGTCTGCTGTCTGTCTCCGTTTGATGGGAGAGTTCATCTCATTCACATTTACAGTTAAAATTACTAATTCTGTATTTCCTGCCATCATATTATCCCCAGATTATGCTTTTTTCCCTTGACCCCCCTGAACCCCTTCCTTAATATTTAATTTATAGACCCCACTTGTGATGCTCAGCCCTCCCTTTTTAGTATCCCTCCTCCTTCCTTCCAAGTCCCTTCCCTTTTCTTGTACCCTTCCCTTATTCCCCTTTTCCTTTTCCCTTTTCCTCTCCCCCCCCCTTTTAATGAAGTGAGAGAGAATTCTCTGAAAAACAAATATGTCAATTATTTACTCTTTGAGCCTACTCTTATGAGAGTAAGATTCACACAATGTTTCTCCCCCTCTCTAAATTCCCTCAGATGTGGTAGATTTTCTATGCCTCTTCCTGGGATGTAGTTTCTTTCTTTTTATTACTCCTTCCCCTTTTTGTGATACTACCCCCTTCCTTTACTACTCCCCCTTTTTTTATATCAGTAAAATCAAATTATCCATGTGGACTTTCTGTATATCCACAACAGAAATACAGTTCTCAAGAGTTCTTTTTACTTTTTATGTTTCTCTTCAGTCTTGTGGATGTAGATCAAATTTTTTGTTTAAGTCTGTTTTTTTTCTTAGAAACAAATGGAATTCCTCTGTTTCATTAAATGACCATCTTCTTCCTTGGAAGAAAATGCTAAACTTAGCTGAGTAGTTTATTCTTGGTTGCAATCCTTGATCTTTTGCTTTTCGGAATATCAGGTTCCAGGCCCTTTGATCTTTTAATGGGGAGGCAGCCAGATCTTGAGTGACCCTTATTGTGGCACCTTGTTATTTGAATTGTTTTTTTCTAGCTGCTTGCAATATTTTTTCCTTTGTTTGGTAGCTCTGCAGCTTAGCCACAATGTTCTATGGAGTTCTTTTTTTAGGGTCTTTTTCAGAAGGTATTCGATGAATTCTTTCAACGCCTATTTTCCCTTCTCTTTCTATTATCTCTGGACAGTTCTCTTTGATGATTTCCTGTAAAATAGAATCTAGGCTCTGATTTTGATCATAGTTTTTGGAAAGTCCAATGATCCTCAGATTATCTCTCCTAGATCTATTTTCCAGGTCTATAGTTTTTCCCAGTAAGTATTTGACGTTATTCTCCAGCTTTTCATTTTTTTTTGTTTTGTTTTGTTTTGTTTGACTGATTCTTGGGTTCTCAATGAATCATTCATTTCTATTTGTTCCATCCTGATTTTTAATGAGTTATTTTCTTCATTCACATTTTTTAGTTCTTTTTGTATAGGCCCAATTGAGTTTTTAAATGAATTATTTTGTTCTATTGAATTTTTTCCACTTCCCTAATTGTTTTAGAGAACTATTTTCTTTTTTCAATTCAGAAATCCTACTTTCTTAAGACTTTTTTATCTTTTCCAATTCAGAAATCCTACTTTCCTGTGATTTTTTAACCTTTTGTAATTCACAAATTTTGTTTCCCTGCATCTCCTGTGAATTAATTATTTTTTCCAACTCAAATTTCAGGACCTTGTTATTCTCTATCATAGCTTCTCTTTCCTTTTCCCATTTTTCTTCAAACTCTCTTAACTTTTTAATAGTCTCTTCTAGGAGAGAGTTATGTGATGGGGGGCAAGTATCGTTCTCCTTTAGGCTGTTATCTGCTGACTCTCTGCAGTTCACTTCCTCGGGGTTGGATACCTGCTCTTTCTCTCTGTAGAAGGTATCAATAGTTCTCTTCAGCTTTTTATTCATTGTTAAAAATCTGTTGGGGTCTGCTCTTGGGGTAAGAAGTTTATTTATTTATTTATTTAGCAGCTTCCTCCCAGACTGGATGGATGTAGCAGCTCCTGTGCCTGAGCTAAGAGAGAGCTCTGGGAGAGAGTTCCCCTCCCCCTCCCCGGAAATGCCTCAGAGGTGATACTGTTGCGCTGTGAGGGTTGCCCAGTGAAGGACCCGGCTGTGTGGCCTAGCGACTGCCCTGAGGTTTAAGATGGAACAGTAAAAGCGACACAAAGCCCAGCCAATGCGTCCCATGGGGTGTGGATATCAGCAGCTGGCGTGAAAAGCCCCTGTGCTCAAACTGGGAGTGTCTACCCGGAGACCGGGTCCCTATTTAAAAGTTTCTGCTTCTCTGGGAATTCCTTGGCTACTAGAGTTCCACAGCCTCAGGCTAAGCCTGGCACTATATGAATTGGATGTTGCCTCAGGCTGTGGCCCCACTGTTCAGGCTCTTAACTACCCCAGGATGAAGCCCGGGACAGCAGAAGGCGGCTTCACAGCTGTGCTGAGATCTGTTAGGTCACTTCTGGATTGGGGTGATTCTAGGATCTGGCTTTATATTTTAAAGTGGCTTGATTTCTCTTCTGAACTGCTGTTTTATAAGCAGAGAAGAGCTAAAAGCCTGTGTCAGAGTCCTCTATCTCAGTGGCTTCTCTTATCCCAAAGTTCTCCCCAGCCCTATCGGCACAGTGTGCTAGCACCTAACCATCTGTGCTGGCCTTTTTTCTTCCTCCCCTTGGAACTGACCTTTTCTGTTGAAACTCCAGATTCTCTTCAGCTGGTAAGTTGTGCTTTTAATCCTTGTGGTTTCTATCAGTCAGCATTATTTTTGAGGCTGATTTAACTAATTGGTAATGAGGGAAGTAGGGAGCTTACAAATTCGTGTGTATCTTCTCCGCCATCTTTGCTCCATCCCGTGAAAAGGAAGAATATTAAGCATTCCTGATGAAAAGACCAATGATGAATAAAAAATGTAACATTCAGACATAAGGCTTATGAGAATCATAGAAAGCTAAACATGAAAGGCATGGTTTTGAGTCAATTATATTGGAATAATTAAAAAAAACATGAAGGGGTGTGAAAGAGGATTGCACCAAGAGCAGGAAAAAAGGAGAGATAGAATGGGCAAAATTTTCTCACATAAAAAGGGCGCAAGGAAGAAATTTTATAGGCAAGGAAAAATGATTGTGTGGCAGGCAATACTTAAACTTTACTATCATTGGATGTGATTTAAAGAGGAAAGATTGCATATACACACTTAGTTGTGCGTAGAAATCTCCATTACTCAATAAGGCAATAGGAGGGGAAAGGGACCAAAAAAGGAGGAATTGATGATAAAAATGGATGGTAGATTAAAAGGAAGTGCTAAGAAAAAAAATAGATTTTTTTGAAGAGGGATAGCATATAAAGAGAGATAAGAATACAGAATAAATTGGGATGGTAGGAAATATATAGTATTCATAACTGAATGTGAATGAGATGAGCTCACTCAGAAAATGGAAATGCATAGCATAATGTATTAGAAATCAGAATCTGACAATATGTTGTTTATAAGAAACTCACTTGAAACAGATTCACATGGAAGTAAAAATAAAAGGATAGAGCAGAATCTATTTGTTTCAGAAGAATTTTTAAAAGACAACAATCATGATATCATATAGAGAAAAAAGCAAAAGATAGACATAAGTAAAAGAGATAATCAGGCAAAATATATTTTTTCTAGAAGATAAGAGACAATGAAATATAAAAATTGAGGTCAAGTTTCTCTGTTAAAGGTCTCATTTCTCAAAAATATAGGGAATTTAGTAAATTAATAAAAGGAAGAGCCATCCCCCAACTGATAAAGAGCAAAAGGATATGAACAAGCAGTTTTGAGAAAAAGAAAAAAATCAGTTACCTACAGTGACATAAAAATGCTTAAAAAATACAAATTAAAACAATTCTAAGCTACTACCTTACAAGTATGAGAAATGGCAAATGATAAATTAATGAATGGAAAAATGAACTGTTCCAACCAATTTAGACAATAATTTGGAACTATGCCTAAATGGCTATAAAACTGGGCATACCCTTTGTCTCAGCAATACCATTGCTAACTTCCTATTCCAAAGAGATTAAATAAAAAGGCAAAGGACCTATATATACAAAATACTTATAACAGCTCTTTTTATGATGGCAGAGAATTAGAAATTGAAGGGATACCTATCAATTAGGGAACAGAAGTAAGTTATATATGATTGTAATGGGATTTTATTATGCTATAAGAAATGACAAGCAAAATGCTTTTAGAAAAATTGGGAGACACTATTGATGCAAAGTGAAATGAGCAGAAACAGATTAACATCAGTCATAATGATAATGATTTTGTTCAGTGTTCAACTGTGAATGGCTTGACTATTCTCTCTCTCTCTCTCTCTCTCTCTCTCTCTCTCTCTCTCTCTCTCTCTCTCAACTGGGATTAAGTGACTTGCCCAGGGTCACACACTAGGAAGTGTTAAATGTCTGAGACTACATTTGAACTCAGGTCCTCCTAACTTCAGGGTTAGTGTTCTATCCACTGTGCTACCGAGCTGCCCCTGGATTGACTATTTTCAGCAAAACAATGATCCAAGGGTTGATTCAATGAAAGACTTATGATGAAAATGTTATCCACCTCTATAGAAAGAACTGATGAAGTCTGAATGCAGATTAAAGCACATTTTAAAAATTTTATTATTCTCACTTTTTTATCTGATTTTCTTTTGTAATATAACTAATTTGGAAATATTTTGAATGATTACACATATATAACCTACATCAAATTCCCTGTCTTATCAAGGAAAGGGGAGAGAAGAATGGAATGGAGAGAATTTGGAAATCAATACTTAAAAAAAAGGAATGTTAATTTTTTTTCATTTAATTGAGAAAAATTAAAAATAAACAATATTAAAATATTTATAGCAGTCCTTTTGTGGTAGCAAAGAATTGGAAACTAAGGAAATGCTCATTAATTGGGTAATGGTTAACAAGTTTTGGCACATGATTATGATGAAGTACTATTGTGTTATAAGAAATTACAATGGGGAAAGTTTCAAAAAAGTATGGCAAGATCTATGTGAACTGAAGCAAAATGAAATGAGAAAACCCAGGAGATCATTGTGTGTACCAATAGTAATTTTATAATGATGATCTACTGCAAAAGACTTGGCTACTCTGATCAGTATGATCCAAGACAATTCCAAAGGATTCCTTATGGAAAAATGCAACCTATCTGCAAGAGAACTGATGAACTCTGAATGCAAATTGAAGTCTAATTTTTTTTGCTATTTATTATTTGCTTTTTTGTGACATGTGAATAAGGAGATATAGTTGCATAATTTCATAAACAAAATTGATATCATTTTGTTTAACTTCTCAGTGAGTGGGGAAAGAGAATTTGGAGTTTAAACTTTAGATAGAAAATAGTTAAAGATCAATAATGAATTTTTTAAAAAGAGAAGCAAGTTCACAAGTGTAGGACAAGGGAAGCATTGTCAAATATGCAGCTTTCTGAAAAGTATCAGGGAATTTAAGAAGACCATGCAAAAACTCAGTATTATCGTGTAGTTATAATGCAGTAGCCAAAAAGTGCTAATACAATCTTGGACTATGTTAGGAAAGTGAGAACATCTAGGAATTAAGTAATAATAGTCTCTTTATATATTGTCCTTGTCAGACCATATATGGGATACTGTGTGTTCAGTTCTGGACACCAACATTTAAATCAGGTACTGATCAATTTGCAGAAGGTGATCAGTAGGAGGCACAATGGATAGAGAACTGGGCTTGCAGTCATGAAGACTCATCTTCCTGAGTTCAAAACTGGCCTTAAACACTAGCTGTGTGCCCCTGGGCAAGTCATTTAACCCTATTTACCTCAGTTTCTCATTTGTTAAATGATATTAAGATGGAAATAACACTATAGTATCCTTTCCAAGAAAATTACAAATAGGAATGTGAAAATTTGAATAGGACTAAAATGAATGAAGAACAATACATGATCAGCAATTCTGATGGATGTGGCTATTTTCAACAATAAGGTGTTTTAAGTCAATTACAATGGATATGTGATGGAGAGAGCCATCTGAACCCAGAGATAGGATTGTGGGGACTGAGTATGGATCACAACATGGTATTTTCACTTTTTGGTTGTTGTTTGCATGCTTTTTGTTTTCTTTCTCATTTTTTTCCCTTTTTGATCTGATTTTTCTTGTGCAGCATGATAATATAGAGAAGAATTTCATACATTTAATATATATTGAATTATTTGCCATCTAATGGAATGGGTAGGAGGGATGGAGGGAGAAAAAAATTTGGAACACAAAGTTTTGCAGCGGTGCATGTTGAAAATTATGTATATATTTGTAAAATAAAAAGCATTAAAAATTCTATAAATGATCAATTGGAGAATTCATGGAAAGTAAACCATAAGTATACAGGGTCTTGAATCCATAGCATATAAAGATCAGTTGAAAATAATGGCAAGATTTGGACAGAGAAGAGAAAGTTCAAGGAAACCATGGTAGTTATCTTTGAATATCTGAAGATCTATTAAGTGAGAGGAATTAGATTTGTTCTATTTAATTCTACAAAATAGAATAAAGAGTAATGGGCACATGACAATTTTTTAAAAGTTATTTTAAT
The DNA here is from genome assembly GCF_048593235.1 of Sminthopsis crassicaudata. Classification (NCBI taxonomy): domain Eukaryota; kingdom Metazoa; phylum Chordata; class Mammalia; order Dasyuromorphia; family Dasyuridae; genus Sminthopsis; species Sminthopsis crassicaudata. The sequence goes on along the minus strand of NC_133620.1, from coordinate 114,514,164 downwards.
AATTTTTGTATTTTATACTAAAATATAAAATGAGAAGAGAAAAAAAATGTCATGTATACTGCAGACTATGAAAAAGATTCTATATTAAATAATAAATTTTCATTTCAAAAAAGCCTATATAAAAATACCCAATTTTTCCCAAAGCTGCCCTATTTTGCTTTCTTTTGCCCTCCTATGTTCTTTTAGAACTTACTAAAAATAACTTAATTTTTGTCTCTTCCCTCTTATATCCACTCTAAAGAAAGCTACAATTAATTAAGCATGGATCTATATACATAAACATAGGTATTTATAAAAACACATATTACATATATATATACACACATGTTATATGTGCACACATAAAATACACATACTCATATACTCATATACATATATGTAAGACTGTGCTCTGCTTAGTCCTCCTATCATCTGTTACTCTGAAAGTGAATAGCATCTTCCATTATGTCTTTTTTTTTATTTTAATAGTTTTTATTTACCAGATATATGCATGGGTAATTTTACAACATTGAAAGTTGCCAAACCTTTTGTTCTAATTTTTTCCCTTCCTCCCCCCCCCCAGATGGCAGGTTGACCAATATGTGTTAAATATGTTAAAGTATAAATTAAATACAATATATGTATACATGTCCAAACAGTTGTTTTGCCTTAAAAAAAAGAATCAGACTTTGAAATAGTGTTACAATTAGCCTGTGAAGGAAATCCAAAATGCAGACAGACAAAATTAGAGGGATTGGGAATTTTATGTAGTGGTTCATAATCATCTCCCAGAGTTTTTTTGCTGGGTGTAGCTGGTTCAGTTCTTTACTGCTCTATTGGAACTGATTTGGTTCATCTCATTGTTGAAAATGGCCACATCCATCAGAATTGATCATCATATAGTATTGTTGTTGAAGTATACAACGATTTCCTGGTCCTGCTCATTTCACTCAGCATCAGTTCATGTAGTCTCTCCAGGCCTTTCTGAAATCATCCTGTTGGTCATTTCTTACAGAAAAATAATATCCTATAATAGTCATATACCATAATTTATTCAGCCAATCTCCAATTGATGGGCATCCACATAGTTTCCAGTTTCTGGCCACCACAAAGAGGGCTGCCACAATCATTCTTGCACATACAGGTCCCTTTCCCATCTTTAAGATCTCTTTGGGATATAAGCCCAATAATAACACTGCTGGGTCAAAGGGTATGCACAGTTTGATAACTTTTTGAGCATAGTTCTAAATTGCTCTCCAGAATGGCTGGATGTATTCACAATTCCACCAATGATGTATCAGTGTCCCTGTTTTCCCACATCCCCTCTAACATTCTGCATTACCTTTCCCTGTCATTCTAGCCAATTTGACAGGAGTGTAGAGTGGTATCTCAGAGTTGTCTTAATTTGCATTTCTCTGATTAATAATGGCGTGGAGCATCTTTTCATATGATATGACTAGAAATAGTTTCAGTTTCTTCATCTGTGAATTGTCTGTTCATATCCTTTTCCTTGTTCTACTCACTTCTCAAAAGTTCCTTCTCTTTTCTTCTTTCACCTTCCTAAATCTTAATCTCTCAAACCTTCTATATCAGCTCCCTTATCCTGTTTCCTCACCCTCTTATTTATTTATAAATTGAGTACCTTCTTAGACATACATGTTATTTCTTCTTTAACCCGGATCTGATGGGAGTAGGGTTCCAGAACTACCAGCCCTCCACCTCCACTTGATTTCTCTGCACTACTTCTTCCTCTCATGCTTTATTTATATGAGATAATTTTTTTTGTATTTCCTACACAATTGTACTTTTTCGAACCATCATATCATACTCAGCTCTTCTCCAATCTTTCTTTTGAACTACCCAATTATAGTGACAATCTTAAGATACAGTTTACATTTACATGTAAATTCATACTTGTTGAATGTCTTGAAATTGGTCTTTGATATTTATCTTACATTTCTTTTGGATACTATATCTCAAATTTTCTATTAAGTTTTGGTCTTTCTGTAACAAGGTCTTCCAAGTCTGGCAATCTATTGAATATTCTTTTTTTGCATTGAGGATTATGCTTACCTTTGCTGGGTAGGTTATTTTTGATTGCAACTCCTGTTCTTTTGCTCTTCAATATATGGTGTTTCAAGACCTATGGTCTTTTAATTTCACAAATGCTAGGTCTTGAGTAATTCTAATAATAATTGCACAATATTTTAATGGTTTTCTCATTACTCATAACATTTTCTTTCTAATTTGGGGTTTGGGGAATTTAGTTATGGTATTCCTTTAGGTATTTATCCTGGGATCTGTGTCAGGTGATAACCAGTGAATTTTTTTCTATTTCTACTTTTCTCTCTTGTTCTAAAATTTCAGGGCAATTTTTAAAAACATTTCCTCACCTACTATATCAAGATTCTTTTTTGATCAAGATTTTCAGATAATTTTTTTTAATTCTTTTTTTTTTTAAATCTATTTTCTATCTTATCGTGACTTGGCATCAGGAAAAACTGCCTATAGCTAGCTGTACATGCACAGGTGGTGAATCCATATCCTGAGAAGTCTTCAAGCAAAGGTTCCATGATTACTTATCTGAGATATAATGAGTATTATTTTCATATATGGGTTAAAACTGGAAGGCTACTGACATTCCTGCAAACTCTCAATTCCAATGATTCCAAGATTCTGTGAGTAGCTTCCATAGAGTGTGAAGGAATCAAGATCACTAAAATCTATTTCCTGGGCTTTATCATGTATCATGCTTAAATTTTTAGTGTGATTCTACAGACAAATAATAAAATATTTTTTATTCATAACTAAAGAAAAAATTAAAAAGAAAGATTAAATTCTTTAAGGATTTGCCATGGATCTTATAGATAGTCTTAGGGAGGTAGAGCTAATCAACTCCCTAAGTTTTTTTTTTTCCTGCTTTTGTTTGCTTATTTTATTTCTTTTTGGAGGGGAAAGGAGGAGGTTATTTTGGTTTTTTTTTTTTTGAGGCTGAGTCTCTCTATCTCACCAAAGCAGGAAATGTAGTTTTTATTTACAGACTAATTACAATATTGATCTGAATAGACATTTTAACCTGCACTGTTTTTCCAATCTGAGCTTTATCAGTGAATCACTTAGTCAACAAGCACTTATTAAGTCTTTTACTCTATACCAGGCATGTTCTTGGGAATGCAAATAAATCAGAAAGACAACTACTGCTCCTTCTGATGGAGGAAGACAAAATATAAAAAGAAGCTGAAAAGAGAGTGGGGATATAGTAAAGAAAGTCTGGAGTGCAACTTAGAGAGGAATAACAACTTAACTGGCCTGAGTTCTTTCCTTTAATAGGAGGAGTTAAACAATCAGAGGGTGAGGCCTTAGACATGGAGTGTGTGCATTCTAGGACTCGAGTAAACTTCAGAATGAAGAGATTTGCAGGGCATGCAACCTGGCAGCCTGATGACCTTTTACTCTCAGGGACTTGCCATACTGATGACACCTTTTTTCTGTCCCACAGCTCAGAATTCCTGAACTCAAGTAATACACCAGCCTTGCTTTCCCCAACAGCAGGGCCTACAGGTAAGTACCACCATAGACACTTTATCTATTATTATTCTCTCATAAAAATGAACTAAGACACCATTTTTATCAAAATTTATAGTTTATATCATTATTTATGATCCTTTATAAACCTTAGGGACAAAATCCTAGCTAGGTAAAAAAATTATACAGAGCACTGGATCGGGAGTTAGGAAAACATAATTAGACATTTACAAGACACATACTTATAAGTGACCCTGGAACAGTCACTTACTATCAATCTGCCTCAATTTTTTTTTCATCTACAAAATGAGGATAAAATAGAACTCAGGGTAGTTGTGAGGATCAAATGAAATAATACTTGTAAAATGCTTTGCAAACTTTAAGAGCTCTATATACATGCTAACTATAATGATGATAAGGATGATATCTCCTTTAGCAACTATTTTTCTTGAGAAAAGACTGTCTCACAAGATCATTAACATGTTCATTAGCATTCTCTCCTAAATTCCTAAACAATAAATAAATGCTTTGTCATCTCATCAAAAGTATCACGATTTATAAGCTGTTTTCAGAGCTATTGCATAGATTTAGCCTAGAAGTGAGCAGTTGTATTCTACAATTCTAAGTCATTAAGAGTGTGCTAAGACACCAAGAAGACATCAGAAAGGAAAAAGTCATCACTAAAGTTCTTGAGTCTCATCCATTTGGGATGGGTATAATATGCCTTCAAAATTCCAACAGCTTATGATACCTTCCACTGCATGAGACTGATCTCAGAGAAATACCACACTGGGAACATAGACTCTTTTAAATAGAAACACTCAGACTCATTCCCTGGAACTATAGCTCTTCCAGAAGGAAGTCTCTCTTCTATCAACATAATCATCAATGCAACATTAGGGCCAATTAAGGAATTGTTGTCCTAAAGTCTATAGTCATTCTTTGGTAAGCTAGTTATGAGCAGCCTTGGAAAGACAGAAAGACTGGATTATTTCTTAGGCTAATTGGAAATAACTACTGCTTTTCTGACCCAAAAATTATGCCCCTGTCTTCCTGATATTGGAAAATTCATCAAGAAAAGCTTTCACTATGTCATCCTGAAACTCCCTACACATAAGTATTTTTAAAAGTATTTACAAAAACCTTTTGCCACCCTAAAAATAAGAGTGAGGGATAATTCAATAAAGGGGAAAAAAAAGCTTATCCCTCTGTAAAGTCAGGCCTACAGGTTCAAACTGATATTGATTCAGTAAGGAGTTAGAAAGATATCAGAAAACCTCACGATCTTACTGAAAAGTTTAAAACATGAATACATTAAAAAAAACTGACTTTGAAATAAAACAAGCTTATAATTGTATGAAGTCAATTCACTGGAAGTACATGATTTAGAAACCAATTAATCAGCTTATTAGCAGACATTTTTTAAGCACCTACCATGTGCTAACTACCAGCTTCATACTTCAGCTGGGGACACAAATATAATATATTAAAAAATCCAAAATAATTCCTAGCCATGAGAAACTTATATACTCATGAAGGAACTATTTATCTATCTATCTACATATATATATATATATAAAATGTATATGTATACATGTACAATATGTTCACACACATATCATATATGCACACATACATATACCAAATAGACACCTTATAATGCACATATATTACATGCATGCATGTGTGTGCCCACATATAACATGTGTACATACCAAATAAACATATATACTTCATGGGTGTATGATGTTTAGATAGTTGTATGCATGCTTTTATGTGTATGTGTGTGTTTATATATGTGCAAGTGATCCTTATATATGTACATGCATAGTATATATGCATATCTATGCACATATATGCTATGTGTGTGTGTTTGAGAGAGAGCGCACCACAAATTCAAATAAATATGAGGTGTTTAAATACAATGTAATTTTACAGTAAGATATAGTAAGACTGAAAACACAAGAGATGTAATAAATGTAGGAATGTACATGTTTCCTTTCCTTAAATGATGATACTGTATCCTCTGTGATTTTAAAACTTTACAACATTGTATGGGTGAGGTTGGAGGACAGTGAGAAGGTTCTTGTTACTTTGAATACTGCTGCACTGTGCCCAAGGTGGATGTTAGATTGGTATTATTAGTTGATGATGAAGATGAGCTGATGCAAAGAATTCTTGTTGTTCAGGAATAGATAGGTACCATCATATTAAAGGAAATTCAGGGGAGATCAATAAAAATGATTAAGGGACTGGGAAGATTGATTTTTGAGAAAAGATTAAGAGAAATAAATGTGTGGTTTGACACATGGCCAAGGAGGAATATGATAACTTCAGTGGTCAAATGAGGTATTACTGTGGAATAAATGAGATATAAGAAACTGAAAAGGAAGTCTTTCTCAAATACATACTGAAGAAAAGTTCTGAACTAAATGGTTAGAGGAGTTTATCCCATATAAATTCACCAACTCTTTAAGCAGTAAGCTAGGTCAGCTCTGTTGATTAGTTGAAAGGACAGAAAAGATGAGAGTTTAATATAGGTGAGAATTTAACATACACACACACACACACACACACACACACACACACACACACACACACACACACACATATATATATATATATATATATATATATATCAGATAGCAACTTGCTATTTAATGTTTTTGCATTTAACCTTGTATTTTTATTTTATTTTTAAAAAATATTTATTTTAATACATATTGCTTTATGAATCATTTTGGGAGAGAAAAATCAGAACAAAAAGGAAAAACCATGGGAGAGAGAAAAAAACCTGAAAAAAAAATGAACATGTAATGTGTCGATTTACATTCAATTTTTATAGTTCTTTTTCTGAATGAAGATGGCATTTTCTATCCAAAGTCTATTGGGTTTGCTTTGTATCACTGAACCACTGACAAGAACCAAGTCTTTCACAATTGATCACTGCACATTCTTGCTGTTATTTTGTACAGTATATTGTACTTCTGGTTCTGGTTATTTTGCTCAGCATCAGTTTGTGTAAATCTTTCCAGGCCTTTCTAAAATCAGATTATCATTTTTTATAGAACAATAATATTCCATTACTTTCATATACCACAGATTTTTCATCTATTACTCAATTGACAGCCATTTACTCATTTCCAATTTTTTGTTAGCACAAAAAAGAGCTGCTACAAACATTTTTGTACATGTGGGTCCTTTCTCTTGCTGAATCAAAGGATATGTACACTTTGATAATCTATTGAACGTAGTTCCAAATTGGTCTCCAAAATAGTTGAATCATTTCACAACTTCACCAACAATGCATTAATATCTCAGTTTTCCCACATCCCTCCAACATTTATCAATATCTTTTGCTATCATCTTAGCCAATCTGAGAGATGTAAGGTGGTACCTCAGAGTTGTTTTACTTTGCATTTCTGTAATCAATAGTGATCCATTTTTATATGACTGTAGATAGCTTTAATTTTGTCATCTAAAAATTGAAAATTCAAATTCTTTGACCATTTTTCAATTGGGTAATGTCTCGTATTCTTATAAATCTGACAGTTCTTTATGTATTTTAGAAATGAGACTTTTATCAGAAACACTGCCTGTAAAGATTTTTTTTCCAACTTTGTATTTCCCTTTTAATCTTGTTTCTGTTGGTTTTGTTTGGGCAAAATCTTTTTAATTTAATGTAACTAAAGTTAATTTTGCATTTCTATATTTTGCAGCTAGGCTTTTTCAGTGATATATAGAAATGCTAATGATTCATGTGAATTTATTTTATATCTCACAGATTTATTAAAGCTGTTGTTTCAAGTAGGCTTTTATTTTTTTTTAATGTTTGCATCAAGATATTAAGAAACCAGACTAGGAGAGGGTGCCCTGAACTTGGAAAAAATGTCAAACAATCATTACTGAAATTGCACAAGCTTCCAACTGACAAAAATGACCCTCATTTATGTGATTTCATAGAAACCCACTAACTGGATGGATGAATAGGTCAAGCCCATCCCTGGGAAGTGTGCACAAGACTTCTACTATCTTTCAGTGCATGCATATTTTGATTATCTGACCTTTTCATAACCTGTACCAAAAAACTACTACCATTTACATCCCAATAAAATGACTTGATACTGATAAAAAAAATTGCATCAACATTCATTAGAGAGATTTGTCTGTAATTTTCTTTCTTTGATTTGGCTCTTCCTGGTTTAAATGTCAGTATCATATTTGTGTCATAGAAGGATATTTTCCCAAATAAGTTATACAGCATTGCGTTCTTTAAATATTTTATAGAATTCACTTGTGAATTCATCTTGTCCTGGAGATTTTTAATTTGGTAGTTCATTAATAGCTTGTTCAATTTCTTTTTTTAAAATGGTAACAGTTAAGTAATTTATTTCTTCTTCTCTTAATCTAGGCAATTTATGTTTTTGTAAATATCATCCATTTCAGTTAGATAGTTAAATTTGCTGCCATACATTTGGGGAAAGTAACTCCTAATTATTACTTTAATTTCTTTATTATTAATGGCAAGTTCACCTTTTTCATTTTTGATGCTGGTAATTTAGTTTTTTTCCTTTCCTTTTTCTAATGAAATTCATGAAAGGTATATCTATTTTGTTGTGTTTTTTTTTTTTTTCATACAATCAACTCTTAGTTTTATTTATTATTCAGTAATTTTCTTAGTTTCAATTTTATTAATCTCTCCTTTGAGTTTCAGAGTTTTTAATTTGGTATTTAATTGGGGTTTTTTAATTTGTTGCTTTCCTAAGCTTTTTTAGTGGTATGCCTAATACAGTGATTCTCATTCTTTGTTTTCTTCATGTAGCTATTTAGTGATATACAACTTCCCGTAAGAATTGCTTTGGTTGCATCCCATAGGTTTTGGTATATTGTCTTCAATAACGAAGAATAATATCATTCTTTTGGATGAAATTATAGATTGTTTCTGGGACTCTTTTGACCCCTCATTCTTTAGAATTAGATTATTTAATTTCCGATTAGTTTTTAGGCTATCTTTCTCTGGCACTTTATTGAATATAATTGTTATTGCATCATGGTATAAAAAGGAGGCATTTACTCTTTCTGCTTTTATACATTTTGATTGTGAGGGTTTTTTTGCCCCAATACATGGTCAGTTTTTGCATAGGTGTCATGTAGTACAAAGAAAAAAAAATGTATCCTTTCAGTACCTTTTTCTCCAGAGGTCTATCATATCTGGGTTTTCTGGGATCCTATTAATCTCCCAAGTTTCTTTCTTGTTTATTTTGTGGTTATATTTGTCTGATTCTGAGAGGGACAGGTTGAGGTCCTCCACTAATATGGTTTTGCTTTTTATTTCTTCCTGTAACTGGCTTAATATTTTCTCTAGGAATTTGTATGTTCTACCACTTGGTGCATATACATTTAATATCCTTACTACTTCATTGCTTAAAGTCCCTTTTATCAAGATGCACTTTCCTTCCTTATCTATTTTAATTAGATCTATTTTTACTTTTCCTTTATTTGAGATCAGAATTGATACCCCTGCTTTGTTTTTACTTTAACTGAAGCATAATATGTTCTGTCCCAGCCTTTTACCTTTATTCTGTATGTGACTTTCTTGTCAAAAGTGTTTCTTGTAAACAACATATTGTAGGATTTTTTTAAATTATAATGCTATTCATTTGCTTTTTTATGAGAGAATTCATCCCATTCATATTAACAGTTATGGTTACCAGCTCTGTTTTTCCCTCTATCCTATTTTCTCCAAATAGGATGTACTTTTGTTCTCTCTTTCCACCCTGTCCTTAGTAGTGGTTTTTTTTTTTTTTTTTGAGACTCCCTACTCACTACTATATCTCCTCTCACCCTTCCATCTTCTTTTATTAGTGTTTTTTTAACTCATCCCATCCACTACCTTATCTTTTATCACCCTCCTCCCTGCTCTTACCTTTGTTTTCCTAATGTTTCTGCCCTCTCTTCCACCCAGCTCCTTCCATTTTTTTCCTCTTTCTCTTCCTATTTCTTTATTGGGTTAGATACATTTCTATACCCAACTGAATGATTAAATTATTCCTTCTTAGTGCCAAAACTGATGAGATCAAGTTTCAGACAATACTCATCCCCCTCCATTCTCACCCTGGTTTGTAATAGATTTCTTTGTGCCTCTTCATGTGATCTAATATGTTCTATTATATCTCCCCTTTCCCCTTCTTTCAGTACAGACCTTTTTCCACACCAGGTGAGGTGAGGTCTCTTTCCTTTTTTTTTTCTATTTCCTCTTTTTTTTTTTTTAACTTTTATTATTGAGTTCTGCTCCTGGATTTAAGAGGGAGGTCTCCCAAGCTTCCTGAACAGCTCTGATCCTTGGCTTTGAGCAGAAGAATTTTTTGGGTTTGCAAGGGATAGCTTTGCATGGTTTCCCAGAGTTTGCCTTCTGAACTGTGGGTAGAAGCTGTTCCACTGATCTGCTGCTCTATAGAGCCAGGACACAGTCGCTGATTTGCTGTGATTAAGACCTTCTCACTAGCTTTCCCAGAGTCTGTCTGAGCTGGACTGAACATCCTTTTCACTCTAGCTGACCTTTCTTGAAGTTTTTTTCAATCTGTCTTGAAATAGAGAATAGTTTCATTCCATTAGATGCAGTTCCAGAGGTTTTGTTTCATGTGGTTTTCAAGAAAAACTGGGAAAGCTCGAGAAATTTTCTGGCTTCACTCTACCATCTTGAATCCCTATCCTCATCATTTTATACTACTAAGCAACCCGCTTACATTTAAAAACTTTATGTTAAACCAAACTTGTCTACCTATAATTACAACTAATTGTAATTATAGTTTTCATTTCCAGAATCAAGCAAAAGAAAAGTTTCATATCTCTCCCATAGAACACTCTTTCAAATATTTGAAGCTATTTTACATCCTTTAACAATTCATGTTCAACCCATATTTGCAAAATTCAAAAAAGAAACCCATATTCAAAGCATTGTTCTAGGCCCTGCAGATATACAAAGATTTTTAAAAGTGATTTGATCTCTGTCCTTAAAGAGCTTATAATCTACTAAAAAGGACAGTAAGTATAATGTAAGTTGGATTATGTTATGGACAAGTATAAAAAATAGATGAAGACTTCCCAGAAGAATCGAAGAGATATTAACACATTGTTGGTGGAATTGTGAACTGATCCAATCTTTCTGAAGTGCAATTTGAGACTATGCCCAAAAGGTAACCAAATTGTGCATACCTTTTAATCAGGCAAAGCCACTAGTATTCTGTGTCCCCAAGAGATCATAAAAAGGGGGAAGGGTCTGTGTGTGAATAAATATTTAGAGCAGCCCTTTATATACTAGTAAAATATTGGAAATTTATGGGATGCCCATCAATTAGGAAATGGCTGAACAAGTAATAGTACTTGAATGTAATAGAATACCATTGCTATAAGATTTTGGGCATATTTTAGAAAAGAGTATAAAAACTGATACAAAGTGAAATGAGACTAACCAGGAAAACATTGTACATAGGGTCAACAACACTCTTAGTGATGAGCAACTCTGAATTGCTCAGCTCTTCTCAGTAACAAAAAACATCCAAGACAACTACAAATGACGCATGAAGGAAAATGTTATCTACATTTGAAAGAAAGAACTAGTAGATTATGAATGCAAAGCAAATTGTACTTTTTCACTTATTTTAATTTTTTATGATTTTTATCCTCAATGTGTTTCTTTTTCACAACTGTGACTAATATAGAAATTTGGTTTACATGATAACGTATGTATAGCCTATATCAAATTACTTATTATTTTAGGAAGAGGGGAAGGGAGGAAGAAAAACTTATACTCAAAATCTTGTAAAATGAATGCTAGAAATTCTTTTGACATGTAATTAAGGAAAAATAATATAAAGAACAAAAATAAGAGTTGAGGGAAAATGAAACAGTTTCAGCTATAAGGATCAGGATATGTTTCATGTAGAAAATGACACTTAACCTGAGGAACAAAATATCCAGTAGAATCAATAAGTTTACAGAGAGAAATGACAATAAGATGGCAAAGTAGGCAGCCACTTAAGACACAAAGTCAAAAGAAGCCACATGGACATCATTCAATATTAAAAGCAGCCCTTTTTTGTAGTGGCACAGAACTTGAAACTGAGTAGATGCCTATCAGTTGGGGAATTACTGAATAAGTTGTGGTATATGAATGTAATGGAATATTCTTGTTCTACAAGAAACGATCAGCGAGATAATTTCAGAAAGGCCTGGAGAAGCTTACATGAACTGATACTGAGTGAAGTGAGAAGAACAAAAAGAACTTTTTTATATAGCAACAATGAGATTATGTGATGATTAATGTGATGGACTTGGCTCTTTTCAACAATGAGATGATTCAGGCAAATTTCAATGGATTTGTGATGGAGGGAGCCATCTGTATCCAGAGAGATGACTATGGACATTGAATAGATCACAATATAGTATTTTCAACTTTTTTTGTTATTGTTGTTGTTTAATTACTTGTTTTTCTCTCATTTTTTCTTTTGGATCTTATTTATCTTTTACAGCATAATAAATGTGGAATTATGTTTAGAAGAATTGCAACATGTTTAACTTATATTAATTTATATGCTATCTAGGGGAAGGAGCAAGAGAGGTAGAAGAATATGGAATACAAGGTTTTACAAGGGTGAATGTTAAAAAACTATCTTTGCATATATTTTGAAAAATAAAGTTATTATAAAATATATAAATGGGTATCCTTCTAGTCAGAGTTCTTTGATTAGGCCTGAGGAATAGAGCTTCATCTTTTTAATGCTGTAGGTCACCAACCTCTACTACTGTGCTCCCTCACATGATTATCAGTTGATTCAGTCAGTCTTAATTACAAAGGTTATTTACTAAGGTGGTGATATAATGAGAGCAGTTAGTACAACAGTTTGTATCCCTTCCATGATATAGACACTGCCACCATCTATTAAAATACTAGGGATACTTCCAAGACACTGGATGTTAACGCTAATTCTTCTAGATCCTTTAAACTTCAGAAAAATCCTCTGGCCATGGAGGCAGGAGTCTATGGGAGAAGGGAATAGAGAGGTAAGTGAGCTCCATCAATTCCTTCTCAGGAAATTAGATAAAACACTTTTTCTTATACATAATCAGGCATTACACTCACCATTCCAAATAATTCAAAGACTGTTCACAAGTACCAGAGGGCATGATCAAGTCTCTTTACCAATATGAATAGACTTCTCCTCACACCTAGAGGGGTATACCCTGTTCATAGCCAGTAACCAATCTAAATATTTTCTTATCTGATAAATATATCATGCTTAAGAAGCTGGGCTTACTTTAAATGGGATGGAGTGATTTGATTGAATTTACTCAGTTAAACACCATGGTTATGCCAGAGAAAGTTATTTTTTCCTAAAAATGTAAGATTTTATGTATTGAAACATATGGTTTCACACTGGTATGATTTCTACTAAAGATAATTTACATTTATACAGCACATTACATCTCAAAAGCACTTTATCTACACAACTTCATTTTATCCTCAAAGCCCTTTAAAATTAATCAGGGTTTGTGTTACGGCACCCATTTTTTCAGATGAAGAAACTGAGATTTAAAGATGTCAAAGGATTTGTACAAGTTGTAATAATTAGTAAGTGAAGGATCTGGGGGCCCTGGACCAAGGCCTCCTAATTTCAGGTATAGTACTCTATTATCTCATAAACTCTGTCCAGAGGTCCCATAGGCCTTATCCTAATGCTGGTAGAAGAGTAATTAATTGCCGTAGCCAATTTGTTATTTCTCTACCCACTGAAAATAATCCATTTATATTAGTGCAACATGTGGATTAAAGCAGTTATACTTTGGGATGCTCAATAAGTATTCAGGTCCATCATTCCAACAGAAGATTGGTTGATGAGGGAGCCCGCCAGTGAATTACCGCATCATTTTCTGTTCCGGTGGCATTTCCAGAAATGGCTTCTCAGCCAAAGATGACTCAGATGACTCATCTTTTTCTAGCATTAATAGTTGTTTTCAGAAGAGCCCTACATCTCAAGACCATCATTCTTAGACTTTCTGGATGAGGTGGCAGAGGAAATGACATCATCCAACCTAGGTCATTTAGAGTAGAGGGTGGCAGGTCTGGCATGAATTTCATATCACCTGTCCAGTCACCTCCATAGGTCACAACAATTCTTTACCTTGTATTGCCCACATCCTGCTGTCTTTTCCCATTTTCTTCCTAACAGTAAATGAGGGGAAATGGTCCAAGCTATGCCCAGCAGTTATAAACTTCCCTTAGCATGTTTATTGCAATAATGAATATATATAATCATAGAAGAGAGGTACTGGCTTTATCTTTAATTATGGTATATACATACATACTGTATGGCTCCTATTTTTCACACTATCCTCACAGTATTTGAGATCCTTTAATAGCTATCATAATAATAAAATATGTAGAGGATAAAGTGACTGTGAAAACCATGGAGAAGAACAATAGTCTTTGTACTTTTGATGATGTTGCTTTTCATTCACAGAATGATGAGACTTAAATGTGCTTTCCACTTTATTGAAAGGATACAGTGGGTTAATGTGCCACACTACTGCTTTCTATTGCTCAGCAACCAACATAAAAGGATTCCTATCTATAATAAACTATCTGTTGTTCTCCATCAAGCATGGGTTTCTGAATAGGTCTTGGTATGTTTTCCTAGCACAAAGAAGACTTGGCACGTTTTTAGGTGAAATTGGGCCATGACATGGTTGAATAGCCAACAACACATCTGGCTTAATTGATGGAGAGCTACCCCAAAATGTATGATCTGGAGTGTGGGTGCACATGGGTAGACATCTGGAAGGAAGGATTAAAGAGCTGCCCTTCCTGGCTTGAATGAGATCCTCAGAACCCATTTTCAACCTGGAAGCCTCAGGGGAGCAGTAGACCTTAGGGAAATGGCATTCATTGTCTGCTTTAGTAAAATCAAGCACTTCTCTGAATACTGTGGTCTTAAAAAGCCCATTTGTGCCAGATAAGAAATGAAGCTTCATAGGGATATTTGGTGTCTTTGATAAGATCTGGTGCAATAACTTCCTGGTTCAGAAAAGCAGAGAGGGTGAGGTTGTTATGATCTGGCCTAAAGGCACTGATACAGGTATCAGAATAGGCAGCAACAGTCAGTATAAGTATGACATGAGCATGAGTCTAGCTCCAAACAGAGTTTGTGAGGACTCCAATAATGAGTGAGATTGAAAAGGGACCTGATTAATGCATGTGATTGGGGAAAATGAATACTAAAAGCTTAAGAGTTGATGGGGTTTGTGACTCTGACTACCTTGGTCATTTGGGGTGGTTGTGGTAAATCAGGATACAATAGTAAATTTTAAATCTAGGTTATCTGGAGCTTTTGGCAGGTGAATAGTCTGGGATGTAAAGTAAATGGATATGTGGCAAGGAGGAGTCTCTCCTTGGAGGGTACAGGGCCTGCCCTATTGCCCTATAGTACGTCTTCCTGACAGAATCTCTTACAGGTCACTTTTACTCAGAGGTTCTTGTAGGTCTTGAAAGGTAAAGTGAAAATATATCAAATGTGTATTTCTGTAGAGTCATTTACATGGTACTATATATGACAGAAACAGAGAGAGGGGAAGGGAGGGAGGGAGAGACAGACAGAGACAGAGAGAAACAGAGACATAGAGGAACATAGAGAGATAGGAGAGAGAGAGAGTACGTGTGTACTTGGAGTTAAGAAGATGATCTATGTCATATAAAGTGTCTTCAAGTGCTCCATTGATGTCAGAATAAAAGCCTGTGTAACAGGGAGATAGAATTTCCTTGAGAGGTTATTTAGTCCAAAGACCAGGCATAATTCCACTTTGTAGTACAGAGATAACATATATAAGAGTTGTTAGAAAGGAACTGAATTCCCAAGACAGGAATTTTCACTGGTAGAATGAAGATTCTACCACTTATAAGACCTTGTATGCCCACAGTGAGCATATATATATTTTCCAAGAGATTAAGATTGGTGATAGGAGGTCAAGAAATGATGGAGTAATAGAAATCTCTGAGAGAATTCCAGAGGAAGAAACAAGCCAGGACAGCATGGAAACAACCCTAATCTTGAATGACCATTGCCACCTGAGCAAGCCAAGCAAGAAGCAGCCTGGAGCCTGGGAATGACTTGAAGAATGATCAGTAGTAGACACCAGATACTTCTGGTCCTTTCCAGATTTTCAGAGAGAGTTTTAGAAAAGAAGGTATCATAGTTCAAATGATATTGCGATGAAGAGAGACACCAACACCCAGAAAGAGAACTGTGGGGACTGAGTGTAGTTCACAACATACCATTTTCATGCTTTTTATTGTTGTTTGCTTGCATTTTATTTTCTTTCTCATTTTTCTTGTTTGATTTGATTTTTCTTGTATATCAAGATAATTGCATAAACATATATGCATATATTAGATTTAACATATATTTCTACCATGTTTAACATAAAAAGAAAAAAAACAAAAAGAAAAGAAAAGAAAATATCAGAAATTAAACACTATTTAATACACCACTTTTGACCAGGGAATGCTGAGCAAAGTTAAATCCTTATGGTGATTGTTGATGATTGCAAGGGCAAATTTCAAGCAGTATCAGAAATATTATATGAATAGAGGGCTCTAGCTTATATATAGCAACAAGAAGATTATACGATGATCAATTTTGATGGATGTGGCTCTCTTCAACAATGAGATGATTCAAACCATCTCCAATTATTCAGTAATGAAGAAAGTCAGCTACATCCACAGAGAGAACTATGGGAAATGAGTGTGAACCACAACATAGCATTTCCACTCTTTCTGTTATTATTTGCTTGCATTTTTGTTTTCCCTCTCAGGTATTTTCTTTATTTTTAGATCCAATTTTTCTTGTGCAGTAAGATAACTGTATAAATAGGTATACATATATTGGATTTAACATACACTTTAACACTTGTAATGTATTGGACTACCTACCATCTAGGAGAAGGAGTGGGGAGAAGGAGGGGAAAAGTTGAAACAGAAGGTTTTGCAAAGGGTCAATGTGAAAAAAGTACCCATGCATATGTTTTGTAAATTAAAAAGCTATAATAATAATTTTAAAAAAGAAAAGAAGGTATCAAAAATTAAGCATTATTTAATTCTCCACTGTTTATCAGGAACAGCTGAGCAAAGTTAAATCCTTCATGGTGATTGTAAATGATGTAAAAAACTGTAGTACAAGAGGAAGTTCCTTTAAAAAAATGAAGTGTTTATATATTTCAAGATTAAAAATTATTTCAAATGAAAAACAAAAACCTAAAATTTAAATAATATGTGAGACATAGAAGTCAAACATACCATTTTAACATTGTAACAGGCCATTGTAACAAGCACTTTGTTTTTTGCTTGTTTATTTTAACATTTTTCATTATTTATTTATTTAGTTATTTATTTTACCTTTTTTATTGTTAGAGCTTTTCATTTACAAGATATATGCAGGGGTAATTTTTCAGCAATGACTTTTGCAAAGCTTTCTGTTCCAAATTTTCCCCTTCTCCTCCCCACACCCTTCCCTAGCTGACAGGTAGTCCAATACATTTTAAATATGTTGAAATACATGTTAGATCCAATATATGTATACATATTTATACAGTTATCTTGCTGCACAAGAAAAATCAGATCAAGAAAGAAGAAAAAGAAAAGCTGAGAAAGAAAATAAACTGCAAGCAAATAACAGAGAGAGTGAGAATGGCTATGTTGTGTTTCACACTCTATTCCCATGGTTCTCTCTTTGGGTGTAGATGGCTTTCTTCATCTCTCCACAAGTGGAACTGTTTTGAATCATCTCAATGTTGAAAAGAGCCACTTCCATCATCATCATAGTCTTGTTGTTGCCATGTACAATGATCTCCTGGTTCTGCTCATTTCACTTAGTTTCAATTCATGTAGGTCTCTTCAAGCTTCTCTGAAATCATCCTGCTGGTTGTTTCTTACAGAAAAGTAGTATTCTATAGCATTCAATATACCACAGTTTAGTCAGCCATTCTCCAATTGATGGCATCCACTTGTTTCCAATTTATTGCCACCACAAAGAGCACTGCCACAAACATTTGTGCACATGTAGATGAGGAAATTCTTTTTTTAATAGCCAGTGACCTGGTGCCAACAATAGTCAATCATGATTTTGCACCCTAAAATTACAGTTAGTAATTAAATTGTATTTTATTTAAATTAAAATTAGTATTTTAATGTTTCTGAGCTCTGGACAGTCAATTTGGTGGTACTGACAGCACAGAGGATAACAATGTTATAGTTCTAATTATTTCTCATCACATGGGTCCAACAGAAAGAGAAAAGGACCTACATTTAGAAAAAATATATTTATAAAAGTTTTTTTGTTGTTGTTGGGGCAAAGAAATTGAGGGAATTCTTCAATTGGAAAATGATTGAACTACTTGTGGTATATGATGAGCAGACTGATTTCAGAAAAACCTGGAAAGACTTAAATGAACTGATTCTGAGTGAAGTGAGCAGAACCAGGAAAGTATGGTACACAGTAATAGCAATGTTGTGTGATAATTAACTATAATAGACTTATCTTTTCCCCTACATTGATCCAAGACTATTCCAAAATATTTGTGATGGAAAATGCCTTGGACAACCAAGACTACTGAGTTTGAATGCAAATCAAAGAATATTTTTTTCTTTTCATGATGTTTCTCTTTTGTTCTGAATATTCTTTTATGCCATAACTATTATGCAAATATGTTTATCATTATTGCACATGTATAACCTGTATATTGGATTCCTTGCTGTCTTGAGGAATGAGGAGAGGAAGAAGGGAGAGAGAAGAATTTGGAACTCAAAATTTAATTTTAAAAATGAATGTTGAAAGCTATCTTTAATAATGTAATTGGGAGGAAATACAATTTACAAAGAAAGTACAAAGTGTATGAATAAAAAGCATTTATCAAGTATGTACTTATGAGGTGGAGGTTTAAGGAAATAGAATAGAAAAGCAGCTGTTAACTGATCCCTATATGGCAAGCCTCATACTAAATATTGAGGATTAGCTTAGCTAAATGCTAAGAAAACTGAAGAAAATCCCTTCTCTCAAGAAGTGTACATTCTTGGTAGTTGAGACAAAAATTAAAGGAGGATTTAATTTCATGACAAATTGAAAGGAAGGTGGTACTTAGGGTTTTGCAGGAAAAGTAGTATAACAAATGATAAGGCTCTGAGAACCTTCGTGAACAATGACAGGGGAGATGGTCTTCAACCACTCACTTTTGGGAAGAAAGTAATGAGTTTAAGAATCAGAATGAAGTGGAGTTCTCTCCAACAGAGATAGAGATGAGTAGGGGACAAAGTGTTAGTTTCTTGTTGTCTTTTGTTCTTGAAGATGAACAACGTGATGTCACTATGCTAGAGTCAAGATACAGTGTGTCCAACTGTGGCTGATCAGATCAATATGAGGTCAGAATGCTCTGCCACAGGTCAAGCACAATAGTCCATATGAACATTCTGTCTAATTCTCTAACTTTGTGCACCTTGCTTTTCTTCTGAGGTACTTCAATTCTGTTTTACTCATAGAGCATAGAACCTTCTCTGATGAGGGCATGCCATGCAGGGTGGTCCTGTGCCAGAGTCTCCCGTGTCATGTAATCAACTCTAAAGGGGGAGTCAACATATAGCATAGAGGGTGTCCAGTCCCAGCTCCCTACTGGTGGCTGGTGACATTGTTAGTTCTTGTCTGGGGCCATCTTTCATAGTGCAAATAGTAAGACTCATAGATTAGATTAGTGGTTTTCAAACTTTTGTTCTCAGCATCTTTATACTATTAAAATTATGAAAATCTATCCAAAATATTTTGTTCATGTAGCTTACATTTATAGATATTTACCACATTAGAAATAAAAATTAATTTTGAATTTGTAGACTCTCTTGGAGGGTTTCAGAGACCCCAGGATTTTTTGGACCACACTTTCAGAATCACTGATAAGTAATGACAAGTAATCCAGTTTGCTAAAATGTAGAAAATTAGATTGATTTGTAAATATCCTATCTTTAGGACTTCTTTATGCCTAGAGAGTAAAATTCCTATTAACTAAGTTCTTGGCTCTGAAAAATAGTTCAAACTCATACACTAATATTGTTTCATCAATGGAATTAACAGTAAAAAAGATGAATTACCATCTGCCATGTTACTGCACCTTAAGGGTCTTTCTATTTGACTGGCACCTGAAATCTCTTTTTATGGTGTCTTTCCATATTAGAATGTGAGCTCACTGACAGCAGGCACTGTTTATTTTTCCATTTGTATCCTTCATACTTAGCTTAATGCTCTGCAGAAAAACAATCATTTAATAAATGCCTTAGTTGATATATTCATTTAGGGTTATTTTGATTGAGAAGACCATTATTTTATGTAGTAGATAGGGTTTGGAGTTAGAAAGATCAGAGATCAACTCAGAAACCTGCTTATTTTATCTGAGGAACCAGAGTTCTAGTAGTTTTATTCTTGGTAAGAGATCCTTCCAAGTTCAGACAATAAGTCAGTATCCAAGTCCTCCTCCTTTCAGTATCAGTAAATGCACTGCTTCTCAATGCAATCTGCCCTATAGATTAGTGAATGAAAATGACAACTCCTGGCAGGCTATTAGTGTTCAGTTATTTTTTTTTCTGTTAAGTCCAAACCCATTATTTTGTAATTCTGGGTCATTAAAATCCTTAAAACTCAAACAGTTATGATGCTGAAACTATATATGAAGAAAAGGATAGAAAGTGATATTCTGATACTTACTCAGGGTTCTTTAATTTTGCTTAATTTTGTTTTTTAAATTTCCTTGTAATTATTTAGCTTGATTTTTAGTTTCTTATTTTGTTCTACCTTTTTCCTATTGTGCATTCTTTCTCTTTACTCCTCATTATTCCTTCTTCTTCTTCCTCTTCTTTTTCTTCCTCCTTTCTCTTCATTTTCCTCTTCTTCTACATTTTCCTTATTTTTTTTTTATTTTCTGAGACAAATAGTAAATGAATGGGAACTAGAGAAAGCAGCTTGAGGAAACAAGTCTAATTTTCCCTTTTTTGTCCCTACTTCATTTTTTGGAGATAAGTGATATTTTTATCCCCTTCTTACAAATGAGAAAACCGAGGCAGGCAGCAATTAAGTGACTTGTCCAGGATAACACAACTAAGGCTAGATTTGAACTCAGGCCTTCTTGACTCCACGTTCAGTACTCTGAGCTATTCCACCTAACAAGGAATACATAATCTTTTTAATGAGATGGAATTAGCACACATGATAAAATTAAAGAACTATCAAGTGACAAACTGAATGCTGATGATTGAAAATAACATAGGAATTCTGAGAAAAGAGAATTCACATTACAAAGTCACAGCATTTCAGTGGGAAGGGATTGCAAGGCTATCGATTTATACCTTGGAAAGAATCCTCATTACAGCATACCCAATCACCTACCCTTTGCTGCCAATGAGTCAGTGAGATGAAACCTACTACATTCCATAATACAATAACTCTGTTAGAAAATTTTTCTGACTATACTCTGTCTTTGGGAGTGCCCACAGGGAGCACAGAGATTCAGAAGAAGGGACAGACCTACTTGATGTGTTGATTTCATATTTCAAAGTTTTTAGACTTTTTTAATCATTGGAGTGTTTCTGTAAAAAAAAAAAAAAAAAAAAAAAAAAAAAAGAACTATGCCTCAGAAAAATCTATCTTTTCAAGTCATACATATCTGTGGGCCAAGATTGCAATGGCAGATGGATATGGCTTGGTGGTTTCCCACCACACCTTCAGATACCCTGTATCCCCAGACAATGGAAGATTGCTCTTGTGAAAGACAGTGATTAGAAATTGAACAATGGCCCCCTTGCCAAGTATACTCCATGAGTAATATTAAGTTTTCCTTTCCCTTTTTTTGTTATTAAAGGGTGACCCACTCAGAAGTAATATCCCTAATAAATTATTGGACTATTTCTTCCAGTTCTTACTTTAGGAAGAGATATGAGTTAAGGGGAAGAAGCTTTATTTTATTCTTATCAATATCATCTTGAACAGACTTATTTTTCTTTCAAACGATCTGTTCTCTAATTTCTTACTGTCCTTGTTAGTTACTTATTAACTAATCCTCTTAATACAAATAAAAATTCAATAGCTGCCAATCCTAACTTGGTAAGCTGATGATGATATCAGAAAGTCTTATAGAGAGGGAGATGTTATTTCTTTTGCTTTTAAGAAAATATTAATCTTCTTAGCCAGAATTGACGAAGAAAAAAGACACAAAGGGCTTTTACTCCTTTTAAAAGGGGCTGGAGACATTATTCCTAAATAACACATATTGGATGATTTGGGGAATTGATGAGGAAGGTCCTCTGATTTTCCAATGAAATGGGCAAAAGTACATACATATATGTATATATAGTAACCATATATCTAATGTTGATATATATAATCATACATATAATAAAATAATATATGTGTGTATGTATCTAATCACCCCTAGTCTCAAAAACATAGATAATGAAAACCATAAAGATAAGAGTTTAAACAAGATGAGGACAGGGGAATTTAACATTGAATGCATTGGGGAATTTTTACTACTTTTTTATTAATCCCAAAGTACCAATACTATATCTTCTAAAGGACTCTAAGCAGCTTAAAACTGCTGCAACCGGTCAGCATCTGAGTTCTTTTAGCAACTCAGTGGGTTTTTGGCTTAACTTCATATAATATTTCATATATATATACATATATATGAATATATATCGAATATGGCATATATATACACATATATACATAGATATATGTGCATATAAACTCATACTAACATGCTACTCTTACATAAAGCTTCAATTTCTTCTGTACATGTTGTGCCATCTGTTCTCTATTCTGCCTTTTGGGGTCAAGCAAAACAAGTCTAATCTCTCTTCCCTATAAAATTATTGAAGACTTGAAGCTGATTATAATTTCCCTCTAAGTCTTCCCTTTTGGGGCTAATGGAAAAGTGGGTATCCATCTACCCCAATTAAACATAGAAAGCCTAGTCTTTTTGATTGAATTGGTCAATCAATCAAAAGTGTAAACTAGATATGAAAAAGACTCAGACACTTCTATTAAATCAATAGATCAATCAAAGGCATAAATTAAGTTAGGACAAGTCCTTAATGGAGTGAAGTACTTTTATGAGCCACTGGATAAAATAAGATGACCACACACATGAAAGATAATGGGATTGGTGGAAAGAAGACAAAGCAAAAGGTGTATATGTATGCATATGTGTCCTATGTTAATATATTATATGTGCATGTAATATATTACACATGCACACTTATTAATATATTATATATTTGGATGCATGCATACATGCATGAGAAAGGCATCAGACAGAAAGTCAAATTTTACTATGGTGAGGCAGCCCTTTTTTGTACCTATAGGAAGGAAATGCCAAACAGAGGTGTGGAAGAACAACTTTGTAAACTTCAAAGTCAGAAGATTTGGACTTCTTATCTAAGTGAAAGTAGTAATGGCTATGACTTATGCCATAGACAAAAGAAAGACATTTTTAGATTTTTACCAGGGTATTGATCCTCGGAGCCCAGACAAGTTATACCTAAAGGGACTCCATAAAGGCAGGAAGGTACTTGAAATTATCAGGGGCTATGAAATTAATTTTGGCCATATTAGATCTCCATGTTTAGACCAACTTTCACCAGTCCTTGCATGTACAAAGAGATAATGTTTCCAATTTTGGGAAGATGTTTCTGTAACAGTTTTCACTTCTATTATGATTAATAAGTATTCCTTTCTGAAAGATAATAAATAAGGTAGTTATTTAATAATAAATGAGAAGCATAACATATAGGAACTTGAGAGCAAGAATATTAGCAAATCTTCAACCCTTGAAGGTAAATCTTTGAACTCTGAGGGGAGAAGCTGTAAGTCATCCTACAGGGATATATATATATATATTTATACACACACACACACACACACACACAAATAGGGGTTAGGAGAGTGAGTCCAGAGCAGTGGCTACAAAACACTTCCTTCAACTGATTTTCACAGCACATAAACTTGAGACTTTTAACCACTGAGTTCATGTAACACTGAATATTCTTTAACTTCTTCATCTATCCTTTTGAAAATGTATCCCAAACTGAACATATAATCTTAATGAACTGAAAATTTAAAGAGGGCATCCTGGAAGAGCTGCATCTTGAACTTTGTTTTTAAAAAAGACAAAACTTTTGTGGGACCTGAAAACTATCTTTGAACTTTTGAAGGATTTGCCTAATTTAATTTGGACCCACAGGGCAGAATTAGGAGCAATAGGTACAGAAAGGCAAATTTTTGTTCAAAATAAGTACAAATTTATATCAAATAAAGCTGTCTGAAAGTAGAATATGCTGCCTAGAAGTGGGTTCTCTATCAAAGTAGGTCATTCAGGAGAGTCTGAGAGACCATAAAGGTATTTGTGGCTTACACAAGTAATAAGTAATAATTAGTAGAGTTGGTATTATGCTTTGGTCCTATGGCAAAGGAGGTTGAAAGCACTGGAGTAAGAGAAGCTAGTACCATTTAAAAATTGTAAAGTTAAAAGAATGATTAGGTAAAAAGGAAAGAATGAGAATATTCTAATGGCCAGTGGGGATTAAGAAGAAATAAGATTTTAAAAAGTAAAATCAAAGGATGTAACTTACATAATCAAAAAATTTAATACTAAATGAAGAGAGAAAGATTATTTTAGAAGAGTTGTTAAATAATGTTTTTGAATCAGGAAAGATCTACTCACATTTGAAGGGAGAAGGGAGAAGATAATCAAAGAAAGAAAGATTGATGATGTCTATAAATCCAGTGTTATGCTAGCCTTCTAAAGAGCAGCATAACACTACTGACTCCTACTTAACTTATGATTCGTGATAAGTTCCTCCTCCCCATTAGGGTCTATTTTTATGGCGTTAGTGTCCAGTCAGTCATTGCAGATCCTTGTGTCAGAATATTTCACTTTTTGAAGTCCTAAATCATGCCACCTGAAAACTGTTTCTACTGAACTCCACCCTTTTTGATTGCTCATTTGTCAAGTTTGCTTCTTATTGGAGTCCTATTTCCTGTGGGTATCAACATTCCCACAAACTTAGTGCCATCTACAAAAATGACAAATATGTTTACAATTCCATCACCTTGATACATTTAATAAAAAATATTATAACCAGGACTGCCAATTAATGGATTAGCTATAGGCTACTGGCTACAAAAGGGCTGCTAGATAGTTCAGTGGATAAAGAAATAGGCCTAGAGTCAGGAAAAGTTGAGTTCAAATTTAGTCTCAGACTGTGTGATCCTAGACAAGTCACTCAAACTCATTTGCCTTGGTTTTTCCTCTGTAAAATAAGCTGGGGAAAGAAATGGCAAACTACTCTGTTATCTTTGCCAAAAAATTCTAAATTGGATCGTGAAGAGTTGGACATGACATAACTTAATAATAACAAAACTATGTGGGAGAACTTGAAATTTGTTATACTTATAATGCAACTATAGATCCACTGTATAAATTCATAGTCTACTAAGATGTTTCCAGGGAGTAGAAGCTCATTTTGTACATTGCCTCACATGACAATATAAATTAGAGGTCTCATTAATGCCTGAGAAAAAATAAAAATAAGAATTGACTAATTGATATTTATATTTGAAAAGATATTTGCTTATGTTATCTCATTTGACTTGCAACTATAGCAGAGTATGATTTTCAAAATATTAATAACCTGGGACTCAGCTTCAAGACTCAGCTTTGCCATTTGACAAATACATTGAACTATAGAACAAGAGCTGAAATGGACCTCAGAAATTACTTAATTCATTGTCCCCAATCTAAGAGAAGGAGGCTAAGTTGCAAGGGGTTAAATGGCTTGCCCAAGACCACACAGGTAATAAACGTAAGAGGTGAGGTTTGTGTCCATATATTCTGATTCTAGTCATTGTTTATTCCACTGTACCATGGGAAAATCACTTCATGATTTCACTTACAGATAAGAAAACTGAGACTTAGAGAAAGTTAAGTGATTGGTTTAATCACAACACCTTAAGAATTAAAATTGGGATTTAAATACCTTTTTAACACCCTTTCCTTTATACCATACAACTTCACACAATAGCCAAAAATATCAATTCCATTTAAAGTTAAATAAAGAGAGTCAAATTATTAGAAATCATAGGGTCAATACTCCAGATGTGCTTTGCCCTAGTTAGACCACATTTGGAATATGGTATCCAGTTTCAAGAATCTTCTTTTAGGAAGGACACCCTCCTATCTTGAAGATGAAGAGCAGGATCCTCAGAGGATCAGGCCATGGAAGCATTAGTTAATAGAGGGACCTCTTTGTACCTTCATTTCTTTACCTATAAAATGGGAATAACAGTCTTGAGATTGTTTACGATAAGCATGCTCTTTGGAAGGCATACTGTAAATGTGAACTATCTCTAACTAAAGAATATTTTTCTTTATAATGTATTTGTAGATTCACCCTATCAAAAAATACTGTGAACATACAAAATATGTGATCATCAAGAACCTTGCTTATGTTGTCAAAGGGCTGTGTAGACCTGCCTGAAGTGGGAATATTATGCTATTCGATAATACCTGGACATTCCTAGCCCTCTTGTACCTGCTTTGTACAAAGTTTAAAAAATGGGGCACTGACTCAGTCTACATTCTATTGAGTAATATCTAGTTAGCAGATAGATCAGCTGATTGAGTATTAGCCAGCAGACTTCTTTATCTTTAGGGGGGACATCCAAGTCATCATGTACTGCATGTCACTGCAGAATTGTTCCATGCTGAGAGGAAAGGCCAAGGCAATGCTCCAGTTGTCAAACTGTGCTCCTGCACTCTTAAGCGGTTAATTCCTGCTCCTTTATTTTCCCCTTTTTTTTTTTTTTAATACTTGAAGCACAAAGACTACATCTATTAGCAGTGGAGTGACTTGAGCTGAGTCACATGTACCAAAGCTGATTGATGGAGCATTATGCATCCCTTAATTAAGCAGAAGCTACTAATAAAAAATGAACTTGCTGGATGATTTGTGGGGTCCTTGCAGGGCAGCCATATGTGCCTCACACAGATAGAAGGAAGGCGTGCCCCATGGCCTATACTAGTTGTATATGGAGATCAGAATTATGTTGGGGAAGGAGTCTTAGGTGGGCCTATTATGGAGCCCTGGCAAAAAGAAAGGAAAGAGGCAGACATGAGAACAGATTCTTATGTATTTTGTTGCTTTGGTATTTCCTTTACTTTCTCCTATTTATTTTTTCTTCTGCCTGAATACAAGGGGCTAAATTAGAAGATGATCTGAACTACCCTGGATATGGATAGGTCACCTTTGACACTAAATTGAACTCATCTCTTCTCAAACAAATTGACATTCAATCCTAAGGAAATCCTAAAATGTAATGGGACTCCATTCCCTTCTCTCCTTCAAGGTTCTTCTTAAAACCCTTTCTCCTTTGGAGAAGAAGCATAAAACTCTAGTGGAAAAAGGGCTGGAGTTAGAGTCATATGAACTGGATTCCAATATTGGTTTTGTCAAGTAATATCTATGTGAGTCCAGACAAATCTCTTAACCTCTCTGTTCCTGAATTTTCTCTGCAAAATGATAAGATTAAAATAGATAACCTTTAAGATCACTTATATCTCTATATTACTGATTTTATGATCTGGTCCTAGCTTCTCTATATTACAGAAATTAATATGCCCACTGATGATATAATTCTACATCCTCACTGTTTTCCCACTATTGAACAGAAGGTGACTCTGTGAACTTTGAAAGATTGGAAGATTTGGATTTTCCATCATATTTTCTAAGGTATAAGGAAACACACATTTTTAAAGTAACTGCTATCATGTCATACATTGTGCTAAGCTCTTTATAAATATCTAGTTTGATCTCTACAATGTAGGTATTGTTATTATCTTCATTTTATAATTGAAGAAACTGAGGCAAATAGGTTAAGTGATTAGACCATGTCATTATGATTCTGCATAACACTGTGTCTCTTTTGCATGATGTATACACTTGTTTTCTATCCCCTTCTATGTTGATCATTTTAGAAGACTAGCCCCGGCTAAACAGACCATAGACAACTTGAAAAATAATAGACATGTTTTATTCTGTACACAAACTATTTGCCTATGAAGGAATAGGAAGGGAATGAAGAAAGAAAGAAAGCTTCAGTTAAGCCTTTATACACATGTAATCAACTGTAGCTTCAGTCTTCCGGCTGTAAATATACAAATACTACTGATTTCTGGTTGAGAATGTCCAGGTCTATGCTTTTATCAATATGCCTCAGAGGTTACTGGGAATTCCAGTACCCAGTAAATGGTGTATACTGTATAATAATATGCTGACCATATTATATCACACATTTAGACCTGGAAGTGCCTTTAGAGATATGTATTTCTTCCCTAAGGTTTCCAAGAAGAGTGTAATCCTGTGAAGTTAGGATTTTCTAGTATTATCACTCATAAGCCCCAGTATATTCCTCGACATTAACTAACCAGCTGATATAAATTAATTTTTATACTGGGATATTTACTAATATTGGTATAGTTAGAACAATGGTGCAACACCAGCTTCCCAAAAGTTTGGGTAACAATTTCTCACGAGTAACAGTCCAAGTGAAAATAGGCCTAAACTTAAAGAGTTCATTTAGCAAAAGAATAACACAGCTCCTTTTTGGGTGGAAATCCTTTTCTGTTTTCATGAAGTCCACATAAAATTTCCCTTTGCTGTCTGCTCTCTGCTAAGAGCTGAAGGTTGCTGCCTTTCCTGTGTCTAATTTGTTTTTAGGTCACAACAGTTCCTGGTACATTGATACTACAGGCACACAGGTGATCCAGGAAATATAGCACTAAGCCTAGATCAAGAAAACATGAGCTCAAATACAGTTTCAGATATTGAGTGGCTGTATGACCCTGGACAAATCACTTAACCTATTTGCTTCAGTTTCTTCAGCCATAAAATGAAAATAGTAACAATATCTACTTTATAGAGGTGTTGGATCAAATGAGATATTTATAAAGAGCTTAGAACAATGTCTGACATAATAGCAATTACTTTTAAAATGTTTATCCCCTTACATCCTACAAGCTATGATGGAAAATCCAAATCTTTCAAAGTTTGCAAAGTCACCTTCTGTTCAATAGTGGGATGCAGAATTTAATCAATCCTCCTCTAGTTTTTGCCCTCTGGTCATAGGTACAAGGGTCCCCCTTCTCAAAGTGTTTGTAAAGTCAAAATGTTAAAAGAAATTTCTGGACTATTTCTGTTGGAATCATTTTTCCTGATTATGCATAGGCTCCAAATTATTTCAATCAATCCCATTAGATTTACGGCATCAAATGGCTCAAAAAATGCTTCCCCAATTGATTAAGGACTTGTTTGAACCTAGTTTATACCTTTGATTGATTGATTTGATAGAGGTGTCTAAGAAACACTCACACATGGTCTACATCTTGGACTGAGTGATTCTGTAACTCAGTCAAAGAGAATTCTTACCTGGTAAAGTTCTCAGGGTATAGAATATATTGTCAGTTAGATTAATTTGGCACAAGGAGTACAGGATATCCCTCTTACATTTTTAACTTGATCTATAAAAATAGGAAAATACTTGCACTACCTATTTGTCTGGGTTGTTGTGAAGAAAATATATTATAAAGGATAAGGTCTTAAAAATGGAAGCTATTATTATCATCCAAGTCTTTTCTTCAAGAAGGAAACTTCTGCATAGACCTTTACTGACTTTCCACAAAGGAAGTATTAGTAAATCAAAGCCTATCAATTTTTCCCAACCCTCAAGATGAGACCATCTGGCCCTCTGGCTCATTGGGCGTCTAGATGATGTCCTGAATCTAACTTAAAGTGGATGCTGTTTAGAGCAGCAACTCTGTTTTGTATATTGATGAGTCCATAATTGGTGACTAACAAACAATAAATATTCATAAAAGCTGACACAGTGATAGATCTGACATGGTTTCCCAAAGAGCAGCAGGACAAGTATGGGTTAGGAAATGGACAGGCCGTCTGGAACTGTGCTCTGCAGTCCCCTCAGGGAAAGTATCTCTTTGGGCCATTTTT
Organism: Sminthopsis crassicaudata; assembly: GCF_048593235.1. Taxonomy (NCBI): domain Eukaryota; kingdom Metazoa; phylum Chordata; class Mammalia; order Dasyuromorphia; family Dasyuridae; genus Sminthopsis; species Sminthopsis crassicaudata. Next base: position 114,484,514 of record NC_133620.1, on the reverse strand, counting down.
TTTTATGACAGCCACTGCAAAGTCGCACTGACTACCACAAACTTGCAGGTTTTAGGTCATTCTGATTTTTGTTAAATGTGTCTTTTTCCAATGCAATACTCCTCTATGTATTTATGGAATACCTATTTTCCCTGTGAAAATCACTGGGAAACTTGCCTTCTCAATAATATTCAATTTAAAGTTTTATATATATATATATATATATATATGTATTATGTATAATGTGTGTATATATATATATATATATACACACATTATACATAATACATATATATAGAGACACATATATGAATAATGCACATGTACACATATTTATAGATATATCTATAAATCAAAATATAATCTGATTCATAAATTAACATCTAATTACATTCTGTCTCATATTGTTTTGTGACTACACACAGGAAAGAATGTATAAGACTTGCCCCCCCCCAAAAATGTACATTCTTCTTCAGGTGAAATAAGTATTTAAGCACTTACTATATTCAAGATTATACACTTAAGGGTAAAGACTATAACATTTTAAAACATCCACACTAACTAGCACAATGGGTATAAATATCTACTATCTACTATATTATGTTATATTACATTTTAATACACATATAATGGATATATTATCCATTTTAATGTTATATAGCAGATATAGGGTAGTACTATAGCGTATAGTAAATATATATCATATGTAGTAGATATTGTATAATATATAATAAAATATCATAACAGCTTAATATATCTACTATGTAATATGTATTAAAATATGTCATATAATATACATTATAATATATAGCAAATATATAGACATATACAATATTATATAGTAAAATTCAATATACTTAAAATGTTATATATTAAAATATATAATATGTAATGTAGTATGTAGTGTGTGTGTATGTATAAACCCCTTTTACACACACACACACACACACACACACACACACACACACACACACACATTTTGCTAGTGTGATACTAGAGTGTTAGAGATGTAGATGTAAGCATAGATAGAAGGGAAGACTTCCTGTCAAATCCATCCAAAAGTAAAATGGTGCACCAATCCACTGGAGGAGACCAGATGAGTACTCATCCTGCATATTGCAGAAAGGATTCATTTAAGCTATACAGGGAAGCTAGTTGCTTCCAATCTGGAGATTATGTAATTGCAAGAAGGAACAGATGATATACCTAACAGATTTACAATTGGAGAAATTTTTACTTAAGGTGGATATAACCAGAAGAACCCACTGGAATATGGAAAATTAGGGCCTTGGAGAGGAGCTTAGTTAGTGGAACTGCAGCATTTTGCCAGATTGACTGAAAGGACTTACTTAATAGCTTGCACATGCATATTTCCCTCTATACCTTGTGAGCTCAGTGAGTTCATATATTTAGGAGAAAAACCTTCCAGTTTTAGTTTGATTGTCCCTGACCACCTCTGTATTGTAGCTGTGCCTGTGGCTAGAATGCCCTCTCCCTTTTGAAGGGAGGTAGAATATAAATCAGGATTCTTGAATTCTAATAATTTCTCAGGCAGCTTATTAGCAATGTGACCCAGGGCAACTCACTTAACTACTCCAAGTCTCAGTTTCCTCATTTGCAAAAGGACTGGATAGTGGGGTAAATGATGATAATATCACAAGGTTATTATAATAATACCCCAGGGTCATTGTGATTATTGTGATTATCCAACAAAATAGCACATGTGTAAATAGATGCTTAAATATAAGCATCATCAAGCAAAAAGTATTATTGATTATCTACTCCATTCCAGGTATCTATAGAATCTATAGAATTTGGGTTTACTGATAACAAAAATGAAACAATTCCTACTGAACTCATTATTCAACTTTCAGCAGCGATGTCTTTCTGATATCTCTCAATTTCAGTTGTAGTGGGCAGTCTGAGACTTGGTCTTATCCCCAAAGTTTTAGACATGGAAAGCTCAAAGAGTGAATCTTAGACCACACAGAGAAAATATCAAACACAGCCTGGGAATTTAAGATACCTCTTTCCCTATTCTCCTCACCTCATGGTGAATAGTAATATTTAGGTAGATTGCCATATCTGTAAAACGAATCAACTAGCTTATTTTAAGATAATGCTTTTCTTTACCTCTTTCATCAATCTTCAAAAATCCTAAATCTGTGTTATGATTAATCCCTGAGAAGCAATTTCATTGGGGTTAATACAGTTTGCTTGGATCAAAAGAACTGCCCTCCTGGTGAGATCGTCTGTTGTTTTCTCACTCATTTTGGTAACAAATGAGCCCTTTAACTCCCTGGGATTAGCCTAGGATCACACAGACTTGTGAGTTTAGATATTAGCCTCTCAGCTCTTCCTATAGATTGAAAGGATACCGGGTGCTGGTCCACTCTAGGAATAATCATATCCATCTATAGCCTCCGCTGACATCTGCAAAGGGACCTCTCCATAGGACAACAGTGGAATGAGCAATTAACAGGAAGGAATTCACAGGTGCAGCCTCTAAATTGCCATTGCCCAATGCTGATTCTGAGCTTGCCTTCACAGCTAGGGACTGACTGCCAGGTTCTTCCCATGTAAAACCTCTTTCTCAGAGGTTTTCTTCTTTCTCGGGAAGCATGGGGATTCAAATGAGCATATAATGTTACTAGTGAAGGATGAGGTCTTAGAGGTCATCTAGTGAAATCCTCATTTTAAGATGAAGGAAATGAACACCAGATATGGGAAATAACCTTATCAAGGTCACATAGGTAGTTAGTAGCAATTGTAGAATTCATTGTTCTCCTTGAACAATAGACTATTTCAACTGAGAAAATATCAGCTCCAAGCATAATATCAAGTTGAAGTATTTCTTATAACCTGGATACTTCCCTCTAAAATGAATTGGATTCTAAGCAATTTCAGATTAGAATATAGGCATGAAGAATCAGAGATCTCATAAAAAAATCTAAATCTTATAAAAATCTCCTGTCAGCTAAAGCATCATTTCAGTCTTAGATTTTCAGGTATGCATATGGGATAAATGCAGTGGAATTTTATCTTATCAGTCATGAATAATCAAAATTGTCCTTTAAAAATCCTTAAATTATCCCAAAGTCAAATCAACAAGCTTTTCTTAAAGCTCTTACAATATCTTATATACTGTGCTAAGAACTATGGGTATAAAGAATAGCAAAAATATTCTAAGGGGGAGAGATAACATTTAATCAACTATATACATTCAAGATATAGGAGTCAGTCAATAAACATTCAATAAACATTTATTTAACCAATTTCTGTGCTTAATTCTAGAGAGACAAAGAAAAGGAAAATTTAGTTCCTGCTGATGAGGAGCTCATGATCTCATAGGAGAAATAACATGCAAACAACGATGTACCAACAAGTTAGATCATAGATTAAGTGATAACTGCTGCTATATTGAGAACTGCTGCCATTTCCTCTGTAACTACTGAATCAAAGACCCAGAAAAGAAAGGGCTTGACACTCAAGCCTTTGCTGTCAGATGGTTCAGCATCTATATCAATGGAAGATGCATTGCCATAAATCTTGCTGGTGGACTCTAAGGACCAATGGGCCTTTTCATTGGACTTGCAAATGGATCTTCCTTTATTTGTTGTCTTCTCCTTTCCATCTACAATATGACCACAATTTTTGGCATGGTCCTTTGCACATAGGAAGTATTTAATTGTTGCTTTTTAATTCATTCATTCATTAAAACAAGTTACCTCTCAAACAATAAGATAAGGGTTATGCCGTGTACATTCCAGGAGTAGAATAGAATTTGATGGGTCACTAGAAGGCAGGTTCTAACATGGATGGGTTTGGGAAATCAGAGGGTAATGTTGAGGGAAAACTCTTACACATTGGCAGCCTGAAGGGAACCATGGGATAATCAATTTGTGGCAATATTCAGGGCTGGTCAGTCCCTGAATATGAGTGAGGATCAATATGGGATCAGTGAAGTCCAAGGGCTAGCCTGATTTTAGAAAAGTAGAGCATATTTATGGATGTGTTGGTGCTAGTTCTGATCTGCTTAAAGAATTGTGTGTTAAAATTTCAGGGTGAGCATTTTCATCTCAGAAATCTGCAGTATCCACAAATCAGGATTTGATTTATTGTTTTGTTGATTGCCTAAACCTAAGAAAGTATTAATAATGCAGATTAAATGTAAAAATATATGCATATTTCCCTCCTTCACCCTCCATATCTAGGTTGTTCAGCATTTTCCAGCTCTCCCTTATATTACTCTATAAACATTACTTGAACTCAGCAGAAATCAATAGAATGTTTAGGAAGTCAAGTCATCACCAAACTTCACATCTGGTGACTATCGGCTATTAATAATAACAATAATAGTAGCAATACCTGGTGTTTATATACATTTATCCCCTTTGAGTTTCACAACACCTCTGTACCTATTTGAGATAATCACCATCAGCCAAAATGGAGCTTTTCCCCAGAACACTCTATTCAGTACTAGTAGATTAACTTTCCCATGGGAAACAATAAAATAAAGTATTCTGAATCAAATGGCTCATGAGTTAGATATGATTACTATAAAAAACAATTGAATGCAAATTTTATTTTTTTACCTCAAATTTGTAAAAGAAAATAAAATTATTTTTCTCCTTAGAAAACAGAAGCAAAATACAGATGGAGTAGTTCTTCCTTCTTAACTATTCTCTCTTCTCATCTTAGCTACCCCTGTACAATGTTTCTAACTGTGAAGGAATCTTACTGTAAAGAAGGAATTTATTCCTAGCATGGGAGACATGATATCTTTTAGAAAGCCACAGACATCTGCAGAGATGAAAGTTGAATTTGAAGAGGAATAACATGGAGACCAATTTGGCTGAAATGCATCATATGAGAGGGGAAGTTGTATGAAATAAGTCTAGGAAGGTAGGATGGATACAGATTATAGAAAGCTTTAAATATTAGTATAATAAGACAAAATGACATAAAGACAAAATGAGTAAATCGCTGGATTTGCAATCAGGAAGATTTGGTTTCAATTCCATTTTAGGTACTGAGTAGCTGTGTCATCCTGAGCAAGTCACTTAATCTTTGTTCTTACTTGCTCATCTGTAAAATGAGAAGGTTGAATTCAATGGTCTAGAAGAGCTTTTCAAACTCTCCTATGAATTTTAACTTTATCCTAGAAATAATAAGGAAGCAGTAATAATGTAATTAATTATTTGTTCTATGATGTAACCAAGGTTTAAAGAATATATATACATAAATGTGTGTACACACACACACACACACACACACACACACACACACACACATATATATATATATAACAGCAACCAAATTAAAAATGGAGACAGCTTCTGAATAATGCACCATGACTAGTTTTATCATCCAAATGATAAAATATTTCCAACAGCTGCCATTATCCCTTAGCAGCAATACCTCCCACAGCTTATCAGTCAGGCTGCCACAGTTTCTAAGTAAAAGATTGTGTTTCTCCAGATGCTCGGGTCACCTATCAGGCTCCTTCAGTCCCATGGCATGGATCAAGCCTTCTTTTTTACAAAAAGGAAAAAAATATTTCAGCTCACACAGCCATTCAAAATGCATTTACTATGTGCCTACTATGTGCTAAGCAACTGTGCTTTGTCAGAGCTAGTAGGAAACAATGATTCATGGTTGATAAAGAACCATATACTGCAGGAAGCAGTGATAGATATAGCATAGAAGAAATTCAGTTAGAAATTCAGTTATTCTAGGCTCTAGATGTTTATGACTAAGATATATAGTGAGCTTGAGCCAACAGAGAAAGGTTTGCACAATCCAGGACAATGGTCAGAGATGACTTTTAGATGGATTGTAGTTTTATGAAACTGGAGAGAGGGTTTATGTGACAAGTTAAGCAATAGGAGCCAGATAAGTGGTACAGTGAATAGAACGCTAGCCCTGGAGTCAGGAGAACCTGAGTTTAAATCTGGCCTCAGCACTTAATACTTACTAACTGTGTGACCCTGGGCAAGTCACTTAAACCCAATTGCCTTGCAAAAAAAAATAGTTAAGTAATAGCTTATAGTATTTTGGAGTAATGACTGAACAAGGACTGGAGGAACAAGGACTGAACTTTAGAGGAGAAAGAGGCTCTAGGGAACTGTCCTTATCTCTTTCTCCCTCATATACCAACAAGGTCATGATTGCCACTTGACCCTGGGCTATAATATTCTATGGTCTGGTCTGTGTGGTCATGGCTGTGACTGGGATTTTTGCTCTCCTAAATTGGTCGAGTCAAGTAATTTGTACCATAGACCCAATTATACTGGAATTTAATTAGCGAAGATTGCTTATTTAATTACATTTAGGCAATAAGAGATGAAGGTTTGGAACAAAGAGAGAAAGCTAGATAGATACAAGTATACTCAGGAGCCATAAAAATTAAATGGGCAAGTCCCTGAAGGGGAAAGTAGGCTTGGAGGAAGGGGAGATTTACATTATTTTGCAAATGTTAAAATCATATAAAGTTCAATTTTTCTAAGTTTGAGGATGTAGGAAAAGATCAGATTTGCAGGGAACAAAACTAACAGTTATTTAATGTCCTTTTTCCTAGGTCCTTGGAAAAGTAATCTTCAATCCTACATTGATCATAGAGCAATTGGAAATTAAACTGTTGCGGTTAAAAAAAAACTAAAAAAACCCAAGAGCACACATAAGAAGTGAACATTATGACAAAATAATATTTTGTATTTGAAGAATAGTGTGGTAAAAGTAGTCATTTGAAGAGCTAGTGAAAGTGAAAGAGAAAATTCAATAGAGACAGTGCACAAGGTCAGAATCTATGTACATCATCTATGTATTGAGTCTTGATCTTAGAGAGTGTATGCAAAAGCCAAGGACCAAATACTACTTGATCACACAAACAGCATCTATGATGGTGGAAGAACAGCAATGAGACACTACTCACTTCTGTCACTTATTTGAATCAGGCATTTTGGAGCTCTTTTTAGATATTTTCAGAAGACAATAAGAACTTTGTAAGTCAGAGGGTGTGAATGACTATAAATTTTTATCTCCAAACTTCCAAATTCCAAAGAAAACCTATGAAAATAGATCTCCTTACCTTCTTTCCAAAGGGAGGGAGGAGAAAAAAGGAGGAGGGAGTATGTAGTATATAGCATAGGACTTGGTGAATATGCTAATTAATTTTTTAACTACTCCCTCACCATTGTTTTAACAATCATTTTATCAGAGTAGAATATCAAAGATTTATATTAGGCAACAAAGTAATATGATAATTTAAGAGCCAAAAATAAACCAATTTTGATTTTGTGACTAAATGAAAATAAGATAATGGATGTGGGGGGAGTGATATATTCTAACCTCTCAAACAAAATAAAATTAAATAACGGTATAGAAATGAAAGGGGTCTGAGGTATTGTCTAGTCTATTCCTCTTCCTTCAGAAATAAGTAAAGTGATCACTTTAGGTCACACAGGTAGCATTAAAGGACCTGACATCATCACCTAGCACATAGTAGACACTTAATAAATGCTTTTTTACTTCATGTCACACATTTTCAAGCTCAATGTCCTTTGGAAGTTTCTGGATGCTCCCTCAGTGTGCACAAAGCCTTTCTAATCAAATATGGAACATTTTGTGATCTCACACAAATTCCTTAAGTTCCCTTGGACTCAATTTCCTCATTTATAAAATGAGATGACTTCAAAGTTCTTCCCAGCTCCTGTGCTCTTACCTGTGAACTTTTACTTCAAGCATTCCAGGGCAGAGTGGATACAAAGCCCATACACAGAGAAGGAAACTTTACCCATCCTAGAATGAGGATCCTGTGAAGCAACTAACATTGTTTTCTCCAGACTCTGGAACTGATGAATCATTGAAAGGTGACATATTAGAGGATTTTTTTTGGGGGGGAAGGATTGCTTAATTGCTTTCTTTTTCAATGAAATAAAGCTTCAGTATAAACTGAAATTTTTCCTTCCATCATCTAGACTGCTATTAAAAATGCCATTCTCAATGATGGATCAGATTTGTTGATATATTGCTACAGAGTTTCATTGCAAAGGTTCCTTTCAAATCTCTGCCTTTCATGAAATCCTACTCTGAAGCCAAAATGACTTCACTATATAAGCCTCTTTGCAAAGCATTCTATCAGAGAGCCTATAACTGCTTTGGCAAAGCTAAGCCATTTATTTTCTCCATCTAATCAGCATCATCTCACCAAGACAAATTCTGAAAGGACTTTCATTTTCCTTCTTCATTTAGTGCTTCTTTGAAAATGATCATTACTGTGTCTGGGATTCCTTTTGACAACTCCAAGGAGAAAAAGGAAAGATTATAGTTTAGCATCCCAGCCAAAGTCTAGGAACATGATAGAGAAATCCAAATTTGTGAAGGACTTTGGGAGTCTTGTGACATCATTCTTGGAGCAGAAAAGGGATTACAGGAGCGATGAGGTAACATCATAAAAGAACATCCTGTCCAGAAAAAAATATATGTATGTATATATATATATATATATATATATATATATATATATATATATATATATATATATATATATATATATATATATATATGTATATGAAGGCCCCATTTATGGAAGAAACTGTAAAAATGCTCTAAGATGCAGTATTTGGGGAGATGGAGACTGGATGTCTTTGTGTTCATCTGATTGAGCTACTCAAAGGCTCCCTGATTATGTTATCTATCTCAGTCCAGAAACGCTAGGAGTTATGATTCAGGTTTGGACCAAGGATGCAAATGACATAATGAATAGAGCACTGGACCTAGATTTAGTAAGACCTGAGTTCTGAGGCTTAAATACTTATTAGGGTGTGATCTTGGGTTACTTCCCTTATGGACCAGAGAAAATAATAACATCCAGTTTGCAGAGTTGTTGTAAAGATCAAATGAGATTACATTTGTAAACACTTGGCACAGTGCCTGACACATAGTAGGTGCTATATAAATATTTATTTCCTTCTCTTTTCCTCTGCCACCTTCATAAAAGCTATTTATTGACCGATCTACTTCAGAGGAACATATGCACTTTGCCCTATCTTCTCCAGGTTCCTGAAAGCACTGGGGAAACTTTGAGTACAGTATCTATTAGCAGCTGTTATCACATATTCTATAAAGGGGTACGATGCTCAGTAGGATGGCTGGGTAACAATGCTATAATTATTCTAGGCAATTTTGTAAAGTCAGCTAGTTGATGCAATGGATAGAAATACCTTAACTGAAATCTAGCCTCAGACATTTAATAGCTAAGGGACCCTGGGCAAGTCACTTAACCTGTTTACTCAATTTCTTCATCAGTAAAAGTAAGTTGAAGACAGAATGGCAAACCACTTCAGTATCTTTGCCAAAAACAAACAAACAAACAAAAAAACTATGTAATCACAAAGAATCAGACATGACTGAACAATAACAAAGACAATGAAATACATTGCTCCCCTGGAGTTAAATGCCCTTGTAAATTATTCTTTAGTTTTTAAACCCAAGGCAAAAACCTGTTGTCCACAGAGAGGTAACTAGTTGAATATTCAAGTTTTATGCAATATTCACTCAAATGCCAACCTCTTCATGAAACTTTTTTTTCTTCTCCTCTCACCTGCTAAAGTATCCTCCTGAAATTGCATTCTTTTTAAAAACATATTTTGTTCATATTTACATATGCTTATGTTTTATCTCCCCATTGAATATAAACTCCTTGTAGGGAGATATCTTTGAATGCTTTTATTTTTATATTCCCTGACTCTGGCAAAATACCAAAGAGCAGATTTTTTGATTGATTGTTGATAGCAATATAAGTCAGCCAAGTTATAGATCTGTATCAATAAGCCTTTGCCATTACATTCTTATTCTTAATCAAATCATCACAAAGCATTTCAATAAAGAGACATGCATTATGGGATTCACCAGTGAGGTGCCTCAGATAAAGTTATTACCCACAACTCAATCAGAACATAAAGCAGAGGTGAGGTGAGGTAGATATTACATCAAACTATTTCTACCATGAGGTTAGACTATCATCTAGATCATTTATTGTGTGCAAACCTAAGAAATGAAAAATTTTAATAAGTGGAAAAGAGGGCACCCATGAATTACAGTTATGCTGAGTTTAGAAGCAGATAGACTTCAGAAGGTATGGAATTGAGACCTGCAAGCTTCTGTTTTCCTTTACTGCTACAGATTTTATCCATTTGAGGTATGGGGTTTCATTTGAAATCTTCTGAAGTGCCCTTAAAAAATAGTGGGATGCACTGACTACATGGTTGAGTTGGTTCACAGAACTGATTTTCCTTTGACAGCCTAAATTTGTATCTTAGTAATTGGTTTTGTATCACTATAGCAAAGGCTTGAGGGCAGCTAGATAGCACAGTGGATAGAGTATGAGGTCCAAAGTCAGGAACACTCATCTTCTTGAGTTAAAATCTGGCCTCAGACACTGAAAAGTTATGTGACTCTGGGCAAGTCAGTCAACCTTGTTGCCTCAGTTTCTTCATGTATAAAATGAGGTGGAGAAGGAAATGGCAAACCTCTTCAATATCTTTGCCAAGAAAATGTCAGATGGAGTCATGAAGAGTTGAACATACCGAAATGACTGACCAAGAACAATTAAAAAAGGCTTGACGTTGTTCCAGAAGATTAAGATAATATTTTAGGACATCCTTCTTATGTATTTTGCATTTGAATTTTTTGAGAAACTGGGCCACACAAAATTGTGGTATAGAATAGTTATCTACTAGTAACTCTAGAGCCCTATGATCTCTCTCAATTTATTTGAAACTTTACATTTAGAGCAAGAAGGCACTTTGAGATCATCTAAACTACTCCTTCATTTTACAAATGAGAAAATAGGCCAAAATAGGTCAGATGATATGGCCAAGATCACATACTCCATCCAAATTGCCCTGTTTATTGTTCCTCTTATATACTACTCTACGTTTCATCTCTGTTTTTGTAGCATTTGTCCACCATACTTGTAATGCACTTCCTCCTTACCTCTACTTAATGGAATTCCTAGCTTCCTTCCAAGTTCAACTCAAGTGATGCCTCCTGGGGAAGCTTGTCTTCTCCAGGTGTCTTCTCCCAGGAATTATTCTGTGAGATTGAAGTACTGTATTGTTGAGTATTGTAGTATATTGTTGTAGAACCCCACCTGAGCCCTCTCTCTTGCCCTCTTAGAATCATATGTTGAGTCAGATTCTGCATCAGGAGAACTTGTAGAGAAGGATCTATCTTTCTTAGATTGTGTGGCTTTTTACACTCCACCCTAGACTGTGGGGAGCATTATTATTATAGGGGGATTATAATTAGTTACTGGTTAACATTTTTCTAGCTTTTTAAGGTTTGCAAAGTTCTTTATAAACATTATCTCATTAGGTCCTCACAACAACACTGGGAAGTAATTACTAATCTTACCCCCATTTTAGAGATGAGAAAACTGAGGCAAACAGAGGTTTATATTTTGTCCAAGGTTACATAGCTAATATGCGAAAGAATTTGAATTCTAGGCTCACTGCTCTATGCACTGTGCCACCTACTTGCTAGCTGTTTGCCTGTTGTCTTCCCCATTAGATTGTGAACTTCTTAGGGACAGTGATCATATATTTACTTTTCTTTGTATTCTTAGCACGCAGCACAGTGCCTGACACAAAGTAAGAGCTTAATAAATGCTTGATGACTGATTGATAACTATCAGATCTCCCTTTTTTATTTCCACACAAAAGAAATGTTTAAAAGATAAAAGATTTGCAAACATTCAGTGACAAAGACTTAAGTATAAGGAGACAATTTATAACTCTTATTATACTCTCCTGGGACATTATTGCCTAAGACATCAAAACATAAAGCATCTTCTGAGACTGGTAAAGAATCATTTTATCTTCCTTGCTGTTCTACCCTATCAGAGAAGCTCCTTCTGGTAAATAAGATAAACAGTTTCCCTCCTATTCCTGTCAGTGGCTATCTTCCAAGGAAAGCAATTGCAGAGGGCTCCTCCCACAATGTAGCCGGGACCCAGAAACTCCCAAACACCTGAGATAACCACTCCTTAAAAGTGTATCTCTCAGATATCCCTGTTCAAGCATGTGTGCTCAGAGAAAGAAACTGGGACCAGAAGAGTTTGCCAGAGACCAGGCTTCCAATTCAAGTTTACAGAAGCAGAACATGGATCTGAAGCCAATGAAACTGTCAGAGAAGGCAGCTAGACTCCATCCCTCTCAGGAAGTCCTTGAAAAAGAGAGTTATATGTCATGACACAAGTTGTACCTGGAGGAAGGGAGAGAATCCAAGGAGGTTGAGTCACTCTCTTTAAACTTGCACAGCTCCTAACTGGCCACCAGTAGTCCACCATGGATTTACTACATTATTTCAAAGCATCAAGTTCTCCAAAGCTGAGACAAACATACATGACCAGAACTGGCCTGAGGTATACAGGTCAAGGGAGCTCTCTTATTTATTGCCATTACACACACACACACACACACACACACACACACACACACACACACATTTCTATGCATATATATGTATATATATATATATATATATATATATATATATATATATACACACATATATTTTGTATGGCTATTATATATATTCACACATACATATATATATATATGTATATGTATATATATATATATACACACATTTTTTAATGGATTAAAAATTGTTTTTACATGTAATTGGAAAAATGGATGTTCAAAGTACAAAAGACAAAAAACAAAAGAAAAACTCCTGAAATTGAAAAAGGCCCAGAAGATTTATGTTTAAGTGATTAAGACACTGGAGAAACATTTGTACTAGGGTAAAATAAAACACAATCCATTTGCAAAGATGAAAGCTGAGGTGGTATGATGGAAATTTATAATGTCTTAAAGGGTTGCTATAGTAACAAAAGAATTGTTCAATTCTTAAACCATGGAGAAGGTAAATTTAAGGAAAATAAAATCAAATCAATAGCTAAGAGTAAAAGTATGAAGCTCATTGAATCCAAGGATGATAAAAGTTGAAAAGACATGATTTCAATGAAAATTTAATTTAATTCATGGTTGATAGATCTGTTAATGGGTTTGGGAGGAGATAGAGAACTTTAACTTTGCAACCCTAACGCCAATGGGTGCTTATGGATTTGATACAACTCTTGCTAGAGCCATGAAGAGGTACCACAGATCATGCTCATTTGTACTTCAGCATTTCCAGATGTTCTTCACTGCTAGGGACCTTTTGGGCAAGAATCATTCAGCTAGTTCCTTTTTTAAAGTATATTCACGTTTCAGACTTTGTTACCACAATAATTTAAATATGTTGCTTACTGCCAAAATTAACTCACTGCTTCACTTCTTCCACACTGTTTCATTTAATTAAGTTTTCCAATTAATCATCTCTGAGTATTACACCATGTCCAGAAGTCCATATTAATAAAACTTCTGCTTACTTTTAAGGACTCAGTGGCAAGTTCGATTTCAGGGCATCGATCCATCTGGCCCTTCCTACCTCAGAAGAATTAGGTCGGGGAAAAAGTGAGTACCATCTGTTTCTGAATATTTCTTTCATGATTTCACGGTGGGAAGGAAGTTGATTCTAAGATCTCATTGTTCAAGTAGATTAAAGGAAAATGACTGCTGGTCTACCACCTCATTCATGAGAAAATTGATCATGAAGGAAAAATGTCATTGTGGGGGCTAACTACAAAACAGAACCAGAGAGAGAGCCATTTATCATATAGTTAGACACAGAAAGGCTCAGAGAGAATAGAGTCAAGGTTTTTCTCTAGTTTTAATGAAATTAAGGATGAAGGTGATTTTCAATCGTGTCCTTTATAATGCAATTTCTCCATTAAAAAAGATATCTCTGGAAAGATAGAGGAGACTTGGAAGAGATCAATTAGCCACTTTGAAGAATTAGCTTTCCACAATCGGGGCATATGTTTTTCCACTTTGGGGAGGGAACAAATTGTCAGGTGAAATAGCTATGGTCCTGTTTGTCTGAAGATTAATCCCTTGAAAACAAGATTTTGCTTATCCCTCAGAAGCCATAGGGAATATGAGTTCTAGCCTGGAAATCTAGGGGTTCCCTTTTATCTCTAGGACAAAATAAGAAATGGTCTATTTTTTATAGGCTTTTAAAGCCTATTATGACCTGGCCTCTTCCTACATTTCCAATCTTCTTGCACTTTACTCTCCTACATAAGCCTCCTTGCTATTCCTCACAGAACTTATTCCATTTTCCAACTTCAAGTGCATTTTCATTCATTGTTTTTCATACCTGGAATAATCTCCCTCCTTATCTCCACCTTCTGGCTTTCTTTAAATTTCAGCTCATATTTCACTGTCTGCCAGAAACCTTTCTCAGGACTCTTTAATACTAGTTTCTTCCCTCTGAAATGACCTAGAACTTACCCTGTCAATATTATAGGGAAAACATTTTTACAGTGTTTCTCCCTTTAGAAGATAAACTCCTTGAGGTCAGGGACTGCCTTTCTTTATATCCCCACACTTAACACAATTACTGGAACATAAGAGATTAATAAATGTTTATCAATTGAATTTATAAAACCAATAAGCAACAAAAAAAAAAAGAAAGAACAAAAGAGAGAAAAGGAAGGTTGGAAAAGCTGCCATTTCAATTTTATATGCATTTTAGGCTAGATGTCATAGATATCATGGACACCTATTTTCCAAAGGGAGTAATTAATATATTAAAAGTGTTCTTTGCTCTTTCTTCTTTCTTCCTATTTTAGTCTCACCTTGTAAAAATTATTTGTTCCTTTCTACCATATATATCCTAGATAGTTACCAAAAATGTAATTATGCTGTCTACATTGGGTTTATATCAATCCCTTCCTTAAACTCTTGCAATCTACTGAAACCATACTCACTCAAATTACAAATTTTCTTCTTCTTAGCAAATCTAGTCGTCTTTTTTTCTGTTCCCATGCTCCTTAGCCTCTCTGCAGCAGGAGACATTGCCATTTTCTCCTACCTTCTCAGAAATTTTTATTCACTTAGTTTCCATGAAACTTTTCTACATTGGTTCTCCTGTCTTTCCCAATATATTTTTTCTGTCTTTTTTGGTGATTCGTCTTCCACATCCTACCTAGCTGTAAGCAAATGTCTGGAGTTGTTATCTCTGTCTTTTCTGGGGCCATTGATGGCTAAATTGGGCTTTTTCTTACCTGGACCAGATATACCCACCACATCATTACAAATTCCCCTCTCTCTAACAGAGCTTGAGACTCTGTTCCTAGTATTACAATCTCTGATAGTTGAGATTTTGCTTTATGTTGTCCTAACCTCAACATTTCCCCAAGTCATCTTTAAACCTGGCCACATTAACTGTTTACCTTTCCAATTCCTTAATTTATTGTCTTCTCCTCACCAAAATGTAAGATTTTTGAAGGCAGGGACTAACTTAGTTGCTTGTTTCCCAGGGCTTAGCACAATGGCTGGACACAAAGAAGATACCCAAATACTTTACCATATATTTATCTATTATTTCTCTATAATTTTGATTTTTATCTATCATCTTCTCCATTTTTCTTCTAGCATTCTCTCTTTGAACAAGTAAACCCTTTGTTTTGTAAATCTCTGTTTCCCATACACATTTCTCCTCTGACTTCCTTTTCTAGATCTTCAGATGTCTCTTGAACATTCTTACTGGTATCATGATTATTTTTAATTCGTACCAATTAGTCTCCTCAAGTATAAAAGGAGGATTGAATTAAATGATGTATATCAAATGATGTCTGCCTCCATGCTTTAATATACTATAAAGAAACCAATTTCATATTCTTACGGAAAGGATAAAGGAGAAATTGGAGTCAGACCAAGGATTTAAACTATAAAATGACAACAAATTGCTACATTTTCACATCAGGATTGTATAGCAGCTACAGGACGCTATTCATAAAATCTATGATTGTTAACAAAGTGGGAAGTGAAAAACAAAAGACCTGGACTTTATAAAATGCTTATACTATCTAACCTGATTTCCTGGTGCTGACAGATGGATGGAAAATATGTGATACAGATGGCATTTGTGTAGTTTGGCAGTGAGGAGAGTAATACTCAATAGCAATTGACCTAGTCATTCACATAGAAGTCCTAAGTGGATGAAAAATTAATATTTCCTATATGATAATTGAAGTTTGACATGAAGGCTATTGAACTACATCTTTGAAAGACAGAGTAGATAAATAATAATAGATTAAGCCCCAAGATGAGCATAATGACAAAAAATGAGTAAATTGCATTTGAGAAACTATTCAATATTTTCAGTGATACATGACTACTCATTGCTACAAAATGATTCTTCTAGCAAAACTTACTATCTAAAGAAGCAGTGTGGGGTAGGAAATAAAGGGTTAACCTTGGAGCCAAGAAAATCTAGATTCAAGTCCTATGTAAGACACTTGTTATTTGGACGAGCATGATTAGGTCACATAAAATCAGAAGGATGGAGAGTAAAACAGCAACAAAAATAAAAAACAAAGAGAGAAGAAAAAGGTCCAAATCTCTTACTTACCAATATCTATTACATTAACTCTTTCTTTCCTCACCTCTATAATGCTTAGCACAGTCCTCATAGTGGACATCCATAATAACCGAGGGAGCCAGGTGGAACAATGGATAGAATAATGATCCTAGAGTCACAAAGACCTGAGTTCAAATTCTGATTCAGGTGCTTATTAGCTGTTTATTCCTGGACATGTTACCTAACCTCTGCTTGCTCAATTTTATCAATTGTAAAATGGTGATAATAACAACACCTACATCCCAAAGTTGTAGTGCATATTGAGTTAGTGGCATAGGGGCAGCTAGGTGGCGCTGTGGATCAAGCACCAGCCCTGAAGTCAGGAGGACCTGAGTTCAAATTTGATCTTAGACACTTAATGTTTCCTAGCCGTGTGACCCTGGGCAAGTCACTTCATCCCAATTGCCTCAGCAAAAGAAAAAGAGAAAAAAAGAAAATGGCATATAGTAAGCACTATATAAATGTTTCTTTCCTTCCCTTGAATAGAATCTCACTCTACTGGGGTGAGGAGAGCATATGCCCCAGCATACAAAGAGAAGTATATATTTCAGATGAAAAGGAGTAAAATTCTTTTGACAAGTGTTAGAAATCAGTGACTCTGAAATTCCAAGAGGAATGGTCAGTAAACCTAATGTTTGTTTTTCTTGAAAAGGATACTGAAATTTTTTTTTATGTTCAATATGCAGGCAAAACTGGTACTCAGAAGTTTCATAAAGAATAAGGTTAGTAAGCCATCCTTTTCTCTACAAGTCACAACCTGATTTCCTGGTGCTGACAGATGGATGGAAAATATGTGATATGAGTGGCATTTTTTCGTAGCTTGGCAGTGGTTAGGAGCAGCTTTCACAGACTCAAAATATACCATTACCACTGTTTCTTCCCATCAGCAGGAGATGTTCAAACTTCTGAGCAACAGGAATAAATATTCTTTTTATTCTAAAGATCTTACTTTTGGCATTTGCTGAAGAGACAGAGCACATCAGGGAAATCTGCTGTATACTAAGGTATAAATTACTGTCATCTAAGACCTTTTTGGATTCAAGGTGTTTGGTAACAACTGTGAGATAACATAGCCATGAATAGAAATGTATGAGTTCCTCTTTTTTTATGAAGTAGGTTAGACATTAAGTTCTGTCTTGCTGTTCACTGACACTGCTCAGACCATCAGGGTTACCATTGTGTCTGGTCATTGCTCTACCAGCGAGGGGCTAGCAATCTAAAGGCAGTTCCTGTTTCCTCCATCTGCCCAGCAACAGCTTTTTAAAAATGGAAACATTGCATCATAGAGGACACGATTGACAATCTCCTTAATTCCCTAATTTCATTTAGAGTAGAGGAAAGGATGACATCAACATTGGGCCAGAACCCAAACCAGAGCATGCTCAAATTATTAAAAAGGTTAAGAACATTTCCTTTCTTTCCATCTACTATACTTCATCATATAGAGATCTGTATATTCTTAATTGCAGCAGTAACCCAAGAGGGCAGTGTGGAATAGCCTATGAGACCAGCGTCCAGTGGCCAAGATCCAAGACAGAACTTAATCAGAAAATCTGGTCCAAAGACCCAGGTTAGATGTGATTTTGAAAATAGTCATTTTCCTTCTGTGGACTTCAATTTCCTTATTAAATGAAAGGTGGTTGGATGAATGACTCTAAGTTTCCTTTCTCCCCTAGCATTCAATGATTCTGTCTTGGGTCACAAAAGAATGTATCTTGAATAGCAGAATCCCTGTTACTTAAACAAGCCTTCATTCAATAAATACTTGTTGGTTAATTACTTTGGACAAATATGCTGTGCTAGGCATAATGGGGATGCAAACATATGTAAGGTTTCTTGACCTCAAGAGAATGCACCCCCCCCAATGATGATTAGAAATTAGTTCAGATAACTAAAATATAAGCCAAATGTTAAGTATATGAGAAATATACAAAGGAAATATTGTGCAAGGTTTAGGAGCAGCTAGGTGGCCCAGTGGATAGACCACTAGAACTAGAATTAGAAAAACTCATCTTTTTAAAATTCAAATCTGGACTCAGACACTTCCTAGTTGCGTATGACCCTGAGGAAGTCTTTAATCTCATTTGCCAAGATTTACACCAAAAGGAGTGATAGAGAGTTGGACACAACTGAGCAATAGCAGCAACAATAAAGTGTATGTGAGGGCAGGGGAAAGGGATATATTTCCAGGTGAAAGAATACATGTAAGTTCCTTGAGAATCGAAGGTTCTGCTGTCTCTGTAGCTCCAATGTCTAGCACTTTGCTTTGAATAAAATAGATACTTTAAACCTGGTGAACCAGTTTAGCATTATATAGTGGAAAAAAATATGTTAACAGGATATATACAATCACAGATCTTGAACTTGAATGAATCTTATAGGCAATCTAGTACAATACCCTCATTTTGTAAATGAGGACCCTCAAGTCCAGGAAGATTAATTGACTTTTGCAAAGTCATACAATAATAAAAAATCAGAGGTAAGTTTGAAACCAGGTCCTCTAAATGCAAAACCAGACCTTTTCCAATATCATGTATTACCTGTAGGCAGATGAAAAGAATTCAATAAGTAGAAGTGAAGATATAAGCATTCTTGGTGTAGGGCATAATGTCCCAAAGTTTTGCAAGTGGGGAAAAGAGGGAAATCTTCAAGTTAATTAGTTTGCTTAAAGCATGTGGAAGGAGTAGAATGTATAAGACTGTAAAAGTTGAATTCAAGTTGTGGAAAATTTTGTATCATGAGTTGAGTTAAAGAGTTTTGAATTTATTTTGTAGATGATTCTACTGAAGATTCTTTGAAGAAGAGATGGGAAAATTGCAACTTTGTTCCTTTATTTCAGAAATGAGATTATATATGTATTACTTATGTATTACTTATTCTTATATATATGTATTACTTATTCTATATTACATCTGGTCAATGTGTTGATTGAATTTGTTAATGTTTTTTTTTAAATCCTTGTTAAAAGGGAAGATTCCCTGAGTAGGTGAGGGATAAGGGGTAAAAATCAGAAATTAATGTAACGTAAAATGGAAGACATGAATTAAAACAATTAACAGGAATATAATGTAAAATCATTCATTTAGATTAAAAAATCAATTACACAAGTTGTTGGCGACATGAATTGAGACCAATATGTATGAAAAAGAGCAGTGGATTTTATATGAACTCAAGCTCAATACAAGTATATGTGTAATATGCTTGCTAAAGAAGCTTAAGTAAGCAAAAGCTTTATCATCAAAGTAATCTAGCCAGATCATCATGGATAATAATTGCACTGTAACTCTTCAGTGATCAGACATTTCATTTTTTCTTGCTTGATTCTGGATGCCAAATTTTAAGAGGGATATTGAAAAATGAAAGCAAATCTAAAAATGGGGTCCTAAAGGGTGAAAGGCCTGGAAATGGTAAATGGAAACATTTCACCAGAAGAGAAAACTGAGGGGGAACCATGTTACTTATTTTGAAATGCCTAAAGAACAGCCATATGGAAAAGAAATAAAGGCTGAACAAATATCAGTGGTTAGGAGTGAAGACTATCTCTACTCCAGTAAAAAAGTTTCCTAAAACTTAGAGCTCTCATAAAGAAATAGGCTATCTCTTAAAGTAATGAGCTCCACAACATTGGAAATATTTTTAAAATATTTGATGATCATGTTAATCCACATTTTAGAAGACATGTAAGTGGAAAAGAAAAAGCAATTGGCTCTGATAGTCTCGAAAAGCCTTTTTAACTATATGATCTTATTAAATAAAACTTCAAAGAGCTAGGAGATTGTTCACTGGGGATATGTGTGACCAGTCTAGAGCCAAAGCAAAATTTAAATAATTCAAAATGTTAGCTTAATGTTTAGAGATTCAAATGAAACGTTTATGATGAAATACTATTCTTGTTAAGCATTTAACACAATATTTGGAACATAGGTGTTTAATAAATGTTGAGTCACTACTTTTTCCCTTATGGTAGTGTTCCCCTTTGCAAACTGCCTTAATTAATAGAGAAAACAGGTATTGTAAAAAGGTACAATGAAACTGACTTAGACATTTGTCAACAGTGCAGGATTCAGGATATACCAGGGCTGGCTAAAGCTGAAAAAATGAAACTTATTGAAAACATCCACATCAAATATTGCAAACTAAACTGCCTAGGGATGTTTAGTGTGTGTTTGATCAGCTACTGTCTAGTCAGCCATCAACATCTTTGCCATAGACTGAAGGAGAAGGGAAGAAAATCATACAAGATAGGAGATGAAAGCTTTGTAGCAAGAAGGGGGGAAAATACTCCTTGATTATACTGTGGGCTTTCTGGAGTCTTTAATTCTCCCTCCAGCCCATCTTTAAACTGGCATGTGGGACGTACTGTAGATGGATGGTGATGCTCATCAGGAGAAGCACACACATATATCTTGTGAGTTGATTTTTTTATTTGCCAGCTCAAGAGGAGCAGGGAGATTTATTTGGAAGGATGGTAATGAAGGTGGGAAGCACTAGTTATATTGCAGTTTCACTTCTTGGTAGGTTATTCTCATATTTTCCCTTTTATCACAGCAGAGTTCTCCCTTTTATTCTCTGTTATTTTCTTGAAGTGTGAAACAATTCCTGGAGGAGCAAAATGTAGGAGAGAGGGAGGTCTGGGAATATAGCTCTAAAAAAATTAATACTTGCTGAAAACTCTCAAATGTTTAAAATGTTTCTAAACATACACATAGTATATATACCTTCTTATGTACCTGAGGTAGAGGAATTTGATTTATCCTCTAGATGCAAATTACCACATGGGAATTAGACATTCCTGCTGTTGAATTTACCTATAGAAATCTGGAAATTTTAGCCAATTATTCAAAGTTTTAAAATATCTGAATTCATAATTGGTTACACATTCTGGAGGAGCTGGGATACTTGGGGAATATTCCTTGAAGGGTTAGAGAAGTTCCAAAAGGAATGCTCCTCCAGAATGTGTAGCTTCCCCAGGATATATGATTTAGGCTACCTATAAGCTTCTATATGTATGAGTCTTTGAGGTCATATAGATAACCTCTGAATGTTTGATGATTTGTTTTAGAAACTTTTTGATTAGATTATTTTGATACTCTATTGACACACCCAAAGTAATTGCCTTCTCCTATTTTCAAAATCAGGACAGATTTACACACGTGATGTGTACACATACATATGTATTTGTCTATATCTATATGATTATGTGAAGGTATGCATATTCACATACATATATAAATGCTTTAATGTTTGAAAAGTGCTTCATATAATATCTTATTTATCTCAGTAATCCTATGAGATAGTAATAATAATTATTTCAATTATTATTAAGTGTATCAATTTCATCAATTATTAAGTGCATCAATGTGACTGTTTTTCTCATGGACTTTCTTCTTTTGACAGACTGGTTTTCCAGGTCATTTTACTTATTAAACAACTTACCTTGGTTTCTTATATTTTCCAACTTTTTTATTTTGTTTTAATATTTATTCTTATCTCAAGGAGTAATTAACTTGTTTGGTCCATTCTAATTTTCGGATAGTCTGTGACTTGGACAAGGTTTTGTATCTTGCATGCTGAATTTTAAAATTCTCTTATAAGTCTCTTCCCCAAGACTCTCATTTCTCCTCCAATTCTTTCTTTCAAGGCTCACATTTAATTTACAATATAATTTTAAAACTTTTTAAACTTTTGCTTTATTTCTTTAATTCTAACTGATCTTTTGGCTAAGCTATGTTTTTTTATTTTATTTTATTTTATTTTTTGAGGCTTTGCTTGTATGTGTTTTGGTGTTACCCTTTTTTCTGGGTTTGTGTCTTAGACATTCTTGAAATCATAATAAATCTTTATTTTTCTGTTTTTTTGTTTATTTATTCTTACTTAGCTCTTCTGACAGAATTGTTTTGACCTTGTATTATTATCCTGACCTGTCTTACCAGTTATCCTGTTGCTAGGATCAGAGCAATAGCACTGGAGGTCTGTCTGTTCTTAAGATCTGATTCTAAGATCTAACTCTCTGCTGGGTTAGATTGGCAACACTGACACCACATTTGTCTCTTTCTTGGAACTGTGTCTTACACCCTGCTTCTGGGTCAATGATAACATTCTGCTCTGCCTTTTTTTGGATTTATTTGCCTCAGTTAGATCAATAGCAGCATGGTTCCTTATCCCAGAAGATGATTACTAGATTCTCCTTCCTGTGTCAGAATATAAGTATTGCACCCCTATTCTGCTCCCAGTATTCTGTCTCCATGAAACTGGCCCACCCATGTTCTTGCCTTGTTCACTTGCTTACAAGTTGATTCAAGCTATTTGGCTGGAAAGATAAGCCACTGTAATTACTCCTTAGTTTTATGATTAACACTTAGCTTGGTGCTCAATTGAGATCTTTGTTCCTGAAGTTGTCTGATGAATTGGATAGCCCTACTTTCTCCTCTTTCACCTTTTTTTGCTAGTCTCCTTTGAATTTTGTTTTAAAAGAAAGAGAGGGATTCTTTGTAGTAGAAATAAAAAGGGAGTAGATTCTAGGGATGGGGAACAATTAGTTAAAAAAAAATCAATAAGTATGCAGAAAGAAAGGTAGTTTGGCTGAATTATAGAGTATAGAAGTAGGTAAAATGTCCAATAAGGTTTGAAAGGTGATTAGATTCAGATTGTTTATGGATTTAAAATGTAAGAAAAGGAACATACATTTGATTAAATAAAAAGCCACCAGAGTTGGTTAAATGGAGGAGTAATATGGTAAGACCTATGTTTAAGGAAAATTGCTTTGGCAACCATGTGTAAAATGGTCTGAAGTGAGGAGAGATGTGAGACAGGCATTGCTATAATGGAGATGAGAGGTGATGAGTACTGAAGAGGTAGCTATGTGAGTGGAGAGAAGAAATATTTTGGAGGCAGAAATGACAAGCTTTTAAAATTGATTAGATATGTGGAATTAAGGAAAGGAGGAGAATAACAAACTTAAGAAATTAGAAGGATAGAGATGCCTTCAACAGAAATGGAGATTTTAGAAGAAAAGAAGGTTAGGGGAGAAGATAAAGATTTTAGTGTTGGACATGATGAATTTAAGAAATCACTAGGATTTCCAATTTGAAATTTCTAGTAGACACATGGTGACATGGGACTGAATCTTGGGGGAAAGACTGAAACAGTATATATTGATCTGGGAGTCACCTTATATAAAGCTGATAGGCAAACTATGGAAGTTGACGAGGTTTCTAAGTGAAAGTAATAGAGGGAAAAGATTGAACCCAGAACAGACCCTTGGAAAATACTCTCATTTGGGAGAATTTTATAAATTATAAGGCAATAAAGAAGAACAAGAAAATGCCACTTTGAACCTAAGTAGCACTTAAAAGCTTTATGAATAAAGGAATGATTGTTGAATTAACAAATGAGTGAATGATTGAATAAGCAGTTCTTGAGATCCAACTTTTCTCTTTTATTCAGGAAGATTGATAGACCACACAGACACTTATGAAATAATTCTCTATTTCTCCTACTTCTTTTAGCTTCTTCCCTTATAATTGTTTTCTTTCAAGGAGAAGTAGGCAAAACTCATTTCTGTTGGTTACTTGAAAATAAAATCCAAATGACCCCAAATATATTAAATAGCAGGCTCACTGCCAGCTTTAAAAAAAAAAGTTAAGGACAGAGCAATTCAACTCTAGAAAACAACCATTATTTGATTTTTTAACAGGAACCAGAGACAGGTAAGATTGTAAAATCTTCGACTTCTCCCCCTTCTACCACAAAGAAATAGCAAATTAAGTTAATTTACCCCCAAAACACAAACTGTATATCTTCCCTCTTCATATACCAATCTTACTTTCCCTTACTGTATGATTTAGTGTAACAGGTATGTTTTGGATTCATTTTTTAATTTCAGGATTCCTTAACACAGAATTTTAACAGATCCCACTTTAGTAGGCATTATTTAATGCATAGAGTGCTAATAAACTGCTCTGTCTACATCCTCTGGTTGTGAACATGAATTGGAGTCCTATCAATGGAACCCAATGCACTGAAAAGTGATGGATTCTGATAGTATCAGCCCAGAGGTGACTTTCTCATTTATGAGCTCAAGTGCTAAATGGTTGAATGCTAGTGCTATTTCTCAGAAGAGGTAAATAGAGCTCAAATACAGGAGCAAATCTAGAAATAACCACAGTTAAATCTTGAAGGGAAAAGACTTTATTATTTGAATATTTCTATCAGAAAATAGGGGTCAAAAGGGTCAGTGAGTCGAACCTCTTTCTTTTGCAAATGAGGAAACTGAAGCCTATAGTTTTAGTGACATTCAGAGGTCACATAAGTAACAAGTAACTGAGATAGGATTAGAATTCGGGTCCTGTCACTACAACTTAGAACTCTTTCCACAGTATAACACTATCAACTTATTTGAAGTGGCAGCCAATTAGAATATGGCTAAATATATTAATACAAATGACAGGAGGGGTGAGCAGAATTATGCATTTAAATTAACTTAAGAAAAGGTAGTAAGTCAGGATCTTCTAATGATGAAAAAATGCTTCAATTTAAACACAATATTACTAATTTATAATAAAGTAGGAAAAGGTTTGGTGTTGCCCTGGATACAATAGACTTATTTGGTATTCAACAACAAATACTATTTTTCTAAATAAAAGTAAGGGAGTGTACTTGAGGAAGAAATAGACTTAAGATTTCATTAGTAAAGGGAACCTCTTTATGATGAAGTTACCTTTTCCAAAGCAATTCAATATCTACAATATAATTCAGAGAGTTGGTTGAGACATTGAGAGGTCAAAAGATTTGTCCAAGATAAAAATAGACAGTATATTTCAGAACTGAGCATAGAACCCAGATCTTCCTAATTCTTCTTGTTGTTGTTATTGTTTGTCCTTTATTACCAAAGACACCATGACATCAAGGAGGTGATGCCATGATATACAAGTAATTTGAATTTAAGTGAAAGAGGACTGTGCAAAGTCTCCTGCCTCACTCTTCCCTCCACAGCCGACTGGGTCCACTGGACACCTAAAGCCTATTTTTTAACTCCTACACTAATTCTTCCCTACTTGCGAGAAAGAATTAGGAACAATTTCACAAAGGAGGTGACTCCGGAGCTGAGCCTTAAAGAAAACCAAGGATTATAAGAGAAAGAGGTAATGAGATAGAGAGCTTTCACATATGTCATTCCAATGCTCAATATATTTTAGAACTCCTCTCAGAATTACTGGAAGCTTCAATAGCTTCCTTTCAATAATGATAAGTTTCATTTTTGGAAAGAAATTAAGTTGTGGAGCTATCCATCTTGAGATGGACAGTAAAGGTTTTGGTTTAAAACAAGATAAAAATTAAATTAAACTGACTCTAGGAGCAATTTGAAAAAGAGAATTTCAAAAATATTTGAAGCAAGAGCAACATCACTGAGGTAGAGGGTATATCCATGCAAACTCCTACCTTTTGTGTCTTTATAACAATGTATGAAGTTTCTAAATAAGATATCCTTATAGCTAATAGAAGGATTAAGTCTTCATTGTACTAGTGATAAGTCCTCCATTCTGTCACTGATTCATGTTCATTATCTGTTTATACAGCTGAGGTATATTCTTAGGGATTGACTTATATACAAGGTCTCAAGAATGCTAGAGAAGGGAAGGTGGGAGGGACTGAATGAAGACAGAAACTCAGTTCTATGGAGAGGAGCCTATTCAATCATGACATCTCTATACAGAAACACACATCCCTCATGATGGCAGTGATGGAGTAGAATGGAGTTTCTGGACCAGTTCAAGGACTTGGTTTAAACCAGGAATTGTAAGAGGTAGAACTGAGGAACAATGAGTCAGAGTCATGATGAAGAAGAGAAAATCTGGACTTCATTAGTATGGTAAGTCATGTGGACTACATAATCCCAAAGGAGAGGATAGAGTCTCTTGATTGTTATTGACTCTGAGCTCTTTTCCTGCCTGACAACATGATAAGGTTGGAACTTAATCCCAGAATAACATTATAAGTCTGCAGGAATTGTTCATGGAGAGGGATGGTTTATAATAGGGGTAGTTTGCTTGGTTTCTCTAGCTGCAATGAACACTTTCCAATGTTGAGTGAAAGGCATATAAGGTAGAAAATATTATATAAGTTAGGTAGTTTTGTGGGTTATAAAGATTGTATAAGTCCCTGTGAGAGGCTTCTGTATGTTGATCTATTAAAAATAATCCTGCTTCTCTCATTTTCCTTTCTATTCTAGCCCGAAATTTTGTCATATAAACATGTTTTCTTCCTAAGTCAGTGAATTTATCAGTGTTGCCTCTTTTTTTCACTCCTGGCTGCTTAGTTTAGTTGTTTAGAAATCCATTGAATATAGTTCTATAGATGCTTAAGAAATGTTTGATGAATAAATGTTTGTTGAATGTCTGAAAATAATGTCAAGCATTTGATCTCTTGTAGGTCATATAATTCCACTGTCTCTTTGTCACAAAAATTATACATTTAACCCCATTCAAAAAGTCTTACAGATTTGTTCATTGGTTGGGAGTGGAAAGAAGTAAAGATTCAAGCTAAGGTTGACATTTTAAAATTAAAATTTGCTTTTTGTTTAACATTACAACCATGTCCTGATATAAATCTTCTTCTAGACCCATTTTTGCATATGAAATAATGCATACAATATGACCTAGGTTTTTTTTTTTTTTTTTTTTTTTTTTTTTTTTTTTTTTAGGGTAGCATTGGGTTTTATTATAAAGAGAGTTGCAAATCTTAAAATGTGATGTAAACACCAGTGATTATGCAGATTGGGCCCAGCTCTGGTTCTATTCTAAGTCTATCCTCTGTCCAGTACCCTACCCTGCTCTCACAAGTATATAAGAGGGAGAAATATCTTTAATTGCTTTCATTCTAATGGAAAGAGGAATTTCCATTTTGAGGAAAACCAACATAAATGATTGAAGAAAAGAATAACCTGCAGAAATGAAAAAAGGAACACTGATCTTTCAAATTGGACATGAACATTTTGTCCTAATTATAATCTCAAAGAGAAGATGCTGAAAGATTGCCAATTAGGTTATGAAAGAACCAGTTCAAGCATCACGACTTTGATTAAAGGAAGTTGTTATTGAGTTCTTTAGAAATTCTGAGAAAATAAAATCAGAAAGACATTACTTGAGAACTAATATAATAATTAAATAACAATTCTAAATCTGGATGGACTTCCAAGGTAGGATATTTGAATAAAGACTGAAAAAATTTCAATCTTTTGTCATCAACATTCTTGATCCTAAAGCAACATTGGTCCAAGTATGGTACACTGACTCAGATCCAAGACTTTTTCAGAGTGTCTGTGGGGTCATAAATATTTTCATAACAATACTCAGATATTATTTGCCTATTAAAATATTCCTCCTTTTTTTCCAACTACATATCTGCTGGAAACCAGGTTTTCTTTACATACTTCAATCAAAACAACATAGCAAAACAGACTGAAAACAGAAGGAGATATGAGAAACCAGATATTTTTGTTTTGTTTTTTAATTAAGCCAGACCTTAAGGAGATTTGCAAAAAAAATACAAAATAATATTACTCTTGCTATTATTAAGGAGGAACTGTTAAAATACAGTTATTTTTCATAAACTTTATGTTAATATAAAATGAGTTTAAAATGTTATTCTCAAAATGAATTAATAAGGGGAGAAGGTGAAAGCAAGATGGGAGAATACAGAGGCATTCACGTGAGCTCTCCCAAAATTTCCTCTTAACACTCTTAAATAATGCCTCAAAGAGGATTCTAAAATGGCAGAAAGAATTATAAAACGATAGATGAAACAATTTCCCAACTCAAGACAGCCTTGGAGGTCAGAAGAAAAGCTCTCTTATCAGAGTGGTAGCTGATCCTAGGATCAGGCCACTCCTATAATGCTTACAACATGCCCTGTAGGCAAATATATTGGCAATAATAGTAGATTCTGAAGTTCTCAGCAACAGATGTTGAGCAATTGATTGAAAGGAAATTGCAGGTGTCCCTTTACTGGTTTTGCTTTCAGGATTGTGTTGCATTGCCAATACATAGCCCTGGGTTGCAATTCCAGGGTCAAAAGGAGCAATAGCAATTGTGGCAAAGGGATGCAAAGATGAAAGTTGTAATTCCAGGGTGGATAGAAGTATTAATAGTACCTCATGGAGGAGAAGGGACCTTGGTCTCAATTTTAAGACATAGGGGTACATAAGCAATTGGGTGTAGGAGAGCAGAACCAAGAGCAGGAGTTGTGCTCCTATATGGTGGCTACAGGGGGAAAAGATCCATTCCTGGTTAAAGAATAGGCCAAGAGACTAATGGCCACACTTTCCCCTAGATCATACCATTTTGGAGGCACTGAAAACATATAGACCCCAAAACTAGTTCTGGAAACAGCAGCAAAAAAGATCTGAAACTTAAGACAGTGTCCTCTATACTCCAGGAGTACAGCCTAACTTTAACAGAAAATTAAAGTCAAAAAATTGACTGGAGATATGAGCAAACATCAACAAAAAGTAAATGTTGTGATAGGAAACATCAAGACACAAACCCAGAAGATAATGGTATCAAAGCAGCTATAGAAAAAGCTTCAAATAATAATATGAACTGTATATAAGGCAGATAACAATTGCAGGAAGAACTCAAAAAGGATTTTGTAAATCAAGAAAGGTAGAGAAAAATTGGGGGAGAAAGGAGAGCAATGCCAGAAAATTTTGAAAAGAAAATGAGCAGCTTGGTTAAAAAACAAACAAACAAACAACAACAACAACAAAAAAAAAAAACCTGAAGAAAATAACACCTTAAAAAACTCTCACAAGTTAAAAAACAATTGTCTTAATGGTAAAATTAATAACTTATATTTTTAAATTCATTGGCTCAATTTCCAAAATAGCAAATTTTAATACTGCAATAAGTAAATAATAAAGCTCTTTCAAGTATTTAGCAATTTTTAAGAATGCAAAGAGATCTAGAGAACAAAAATCTGAGAAATGTTGCTCCAAATCATAAAACTGAGGTTTAAAGTAAATAAATAAAAATCTTGATTTAAAGTTCAATGATTTTTTTTTAAGTGGTAGAAGGGGAAACTTAAGAATTAAGAAATACTCATTTCTAATACCCTGAAAAAGCATGAAATGATATAAATTGTTTTATATTATGAATCAGACACAAAAAAAAGAAGTTAATTATTCATTTGTGACTGAAACATCCTTAAGGTTAATTCTTGAATGGAAATTTTAACTGTCCCTTGAGAAAGGATACAGGGTTTAGGTAGGCAGCTCAGCCTTGCTAGGAATTTAGTCTTGGAATCAACACTTCCCCTCCCTCCACTGTGATATCTGCAGACTTCCTAAAATTTTCAAGTTGTTTGTTCTTACTATTTCCCTTTCCCCTTTCCCCATTCTTGTCCCCACTTCCTGCCTAAACTATCTCCATCCAGTGGAAGTATGAAGAAATTACAGCAGAAGTCAAAGGGAGAATTTTTAAAAAGGTAAATAAGATAAGTATTAAAATCAGAATATAGAGAAAGAGGAATGAAAGAAAGATGGAAGGAAGGAAGGAAGGAAGGAAGGAAGGAAGGAAGGAAGGAAGGAAGGAAGGAAGGAAGGAAGGAAGGAAGGAAGGAAGGAAGGAAGGAAGGAAGGAAGGAAGGAAGGAAGGAAGGAAGGAAGGAAGGGGGAGGGAGGGAGAGAGGGATGAAAGAAAAAAGAAAAGAAAGAAATAAATAAAATGAAATAAAGAGTAGGAAAAAATGTGTCATCTACAGACATGCTTAGCTGTGCATGAAGAATAAGAAAAGATAGAATGGAATGATTTAACAGATTAAAATGGATAAATTCAAATGTCACTAAAAGAGCAACTGAAGATAACAGGGAGTTCTTTATAGAATTGTTTCAGAAGAAAAAAAAAAAGGAGAGAAAGAGGGGCAAGGACATGGGCTAATGCCAAGGCATCAATCAATGGATGAAGAAATACGTGATTTAACAGCAGACATTACAGCTTAAGAAGTGAGCAGCATGATCAAATTCCAAAAGAGGGCAAGTGCTCTCATTGGCTGCCTGTGGCTCACAGTGACATGTGGGAAAAGATGACAGGTCCAGCATAATGAGTATTAATGATGTTTTTTGGGGGTTGGTTTAATTTTGAAGAGAGAGAGAAATGAATTTAGTAACTGGAGGCAATCGAGCTCACTAACCATACATTATGTATATTTCACCAAATTCTCAAATAGTTCTTCAAACTTTGTTCTTTGTACTTCCACCTTCTTCCTTATTCTAGGCTACTATGTCCTCATTTCAAAATCTCTTTTTTTATAACAGAATATTCTCATCTCACCATAGGCATTTGGAAATAAGAGCTTCTCTCCCCACCCCTTCCACCCTTATCTTCCCTAACTCATTATTCTCATATTTCTGTCAAGGGCATATCTATTACTCTAGGTACCCTTTTTAATCTCAAGACACCCTTGATGACTCTCTCTCTGCCTCACCCCACATATACCTAAGCAATCCCTAAGTCTTGTTCTTTCTACATCTATAGCTTTTACATCTGTCTCCTTATCTCAAGCAGACAGTTACCAACCTAATTCAAGTCCTCATTGCCTTTCACCTGGACTATTACAATAGCCTTTTTTAATGGACTTTGGTAGTTTTTAAATTTAAGTCTCTGTTCCCTCCATCAGTATGCCAAGATGATTTTCTTAAACTGCAGCTTTAACCAATTCAATTCCCTTCTTGATAAACTCCAGTAGATTCCTGATATTTCTGGGATCAGATACAAACACCCCCATTTGGCATTTAAAGCTTTTCACAACTTGACCACCATCTGCTTTCCTAGCCAAATTATACAACTTTCTCTTTCATATACTCCATAGCCTAGTCAAACCAAACTTCTTGTATTCTGTACATAAAACACACCATCCTATTATGCTTTTACTAACTGCTCTCCATGACTAGAAGAACTCCCTAGCTCAAAAAACTCAGAATCCCAGAATTTTAGAGTTGGAAGGAATCCTCATTATAACACACCTGAGAAGTAATTATCTAGCCTTTTTAAAAGCATCCAAAGAGGAGGAATCCAATCTCTCTTAAGGTTAGTCATTTTGAAGTTTTAATTGAGAATTTTTCCTTTATATCTACATGATATGATGGATGGAGTATTGAGTCTAGTGTCAGGAAGACCTAAATTCAAATCCAGTCTAGAACCTGGGGGAAAGGAGGGGAGGACACCATTTTTAAAAAGTGTTTGTAGGCTAAGAAAAAATAGTTTTTTAATAAAAATTTGTAATTGAGGGAAGGAATGCAAATGTATCTTAAGCTCTTATGGCACTTAGGAATTACACATTCCTGAGCAGTCTATGAACTCTTCTCTCCAGCTAGTAGAATACAGCTTAAATTACTCCAAACAGTTTTGTACTTCTTGGTGTGCTTTGTCCATGTTGTTATCTTACTAAAGTTGGAGTTTGAGGTGTTTGTAGTTTACTCCTCCTCGATCTTCAAGGTAATTATACAAATTAGAAATTGTACAGATAAGAAACTAAAGTCCAAGTAAGTAACTTGCCCAAAATCTCCCAGAGAATGATGGATCAAGTTTAGAACTGAGATTTCCTCTTTTAGTCTAATGATCTTTCCACTACTTAATTTGATTGTAATACCCCCATCTCATTGACTCTTGAGTATTCTATCTTCTCCCAATCAAGAATGTAGTACATAGCCTCAGAGATCTTTCAGTAAATTAAGAATCACATCTCTTAACTGTCTTTCAGAGAACCACCCAAACTGGGGTCTTATGCTATCCTTCTACATTTACTTCATTTCTAACTTTAATATGGCTTTCAGTTTACATTTTGAGTCACAATGTTTCATTAAAACAAAAGAAGGAAGTGAGCAAAAAAAAAAAAAAAGATGACAAAATAGTGGAGTGATAGCTTCAAATTTTATTTTGGTTCTTCTAGTTCAGTAATAGTTGGATATCACATTTGCCTTACTGCTAAAAAAAGTCAAAAGTTGCATCTAGGAGTGGAGCCAAGATGGTTTACTAAAGGCAGACCTTTCAAATATCTTTAAATAATGACTCTCAACATATTTTTGAGCATCAGCACCTTCTAAAAAATTGATTGACATCATTTTCCATCCCAAGATAATTTAAAAGTTCAGAAAGAATGTTTGTTTGTTTGTTTTTTGTGCCAGGGTAAGAAATACAGACTAATGCAAACCAAGCCAGCACAGACCAGACTCCAACAAACCAGGAGCAGGCATTAGAACATTGGAAGCAGTGATGGTTTCCAGAGCTCTCAGCATACAAATAATAAGGGGATCAAACTGACTATTTTTGAATCTGAGTTGCAGGAAAAACAAACAGACAAACAAACAAAAAACATTGACTTTCAAATCACAAGATGCAAAGAAGCATTAAAAGATGAACAGAAAAGAGAAAACATGAGGAATTCAATGAGATTAAGTTGTTTATATTCCTACATGGGAAAATTATATTTATAATTTCTAAAATCTTTTGGGAAGATCCTAGGAAGATGGCAAAATAGTTTGGTAAATTTCATGCTCTCCAGATTGCCCCCCCCCACATAAAAAAATTTGGGTCTCAGGGTGAACATAGATTGGTGAAAAATCAGGTAGAGTAGGGGCATTACAGGGATCATACTAATACAAACCAAGAAGATCTAAGGCCCCAGGGCAGGATTAAATGGTGTAAAGTGCAAATACCTCTGGGCTAGCTCTGCAGAAACACTAAGTGGGGAGCCCTAGGGATATCTAGGTTTCTTGGGAGCCTCAGCAGGAACCAAAGAAACTTTCATCTCCCATGTGGAGTGGGGGAAAGAGAATCTGAGTCCAAGAAGACTGAGTGAATCTGGGCTGATTAGCAACACCAGTCCCAGCTGTGCTGTAGGGATCCTGACCTGGATGAGAAGGAACCAGCACACCTGGTGAGTGGACGGGGCATGAGGCAGGGAAACTGCTGGCTGTGACTACTTGCTGGAGGGTAGAATTCTAGGTTTAGAGTTCCAAACAGGGGAGAAAATTGAAGTGAAGTTAGTGGACCATCCCTTCACCCCACAATTAGAGGTACTTACACTAATACTTTTTATTAAAAACAAAATAATGAACAGGAAAAGAAGAAAGACCCCAACCATAGAAACTTAGTATGGTAATGGAGAAGACTAGGGATTCATCTTCACTGGAGGGCACTGAAGTTTAAAAAAAAAAAATTAGCTTCTTGAGCGAGACCATTGTACACAGTAACAGCAAGATTATACACCGATCATTTCTGATGGCCATAGCTCATTTCAACAGCAAGGTGATCAAGTCATTTCCAATGGTCTTGTGATGGAGAAAGCCATCTGCACCCAGAGAGAGACTGTGGGGATTAAGTGCGGATCACAGCATAACATTTTCACTTCTGTTGTTGTCTGCTTACATTTTGTTTTCTTTCTCATTATTTTTCCTTTTTAAATCTGATTTTTCTTGTGCAGCATGATATTTGTACAAATATGCATAAAAGGATTGCACATATTTAATATGTGTTGGATTACTTGCTGTCTAGGGGAGGGAATGGGGATATATATATACTGTACTCAGGTCTTCCTAACTCTAAGCTCAGGACTCTGGTCACTGAACTTCTTAACTGCCCTGAACCTAAGCCTACCTGATTTCAAATCCCACTCTCTATCCACTACACCATACTGATTTTCTGGAGGAAATTAGAGGAAGCATGGTAAACATTAAGGAAACTAAAATGTCAGTGTACTTTCTTCTGAACCTTCAGTCTTTCATTTCATTTCAGTAAATTTTTCTAAACTCTTAAGATAGTTTAAATAATCTCTTTTTAAAGGAACAAGTTTAATAGTTAAGAAAAATGTGATTTAGTAAATTCTGATACAAAATTACTTCAGAGACAATATGAAAGGAAAGTGGTCAGTTTAAGAAGGAAATTAGGGTGATAAAAAAGGAAATGGGCTGATCTAAGTAAAAATAGTGAATTTAAAATACTATTTTAAAAATTAATTCTCTTTTAATTTAAATATTAATCACTTATTAACATTAATTCATACTGAACACTATCAATGACTGAGACACTAGTGTTTTATGTGTTGGGTAGTTGACATGGGTTCTGTTTATTCTAGGTTCAGAGATACTAAAGGAAAAAAGAGAATGATTAATCAGATAATGGCATTGCTCTTTCTAATCAGAATGATGGGAGAATGTAGTCTAGTGGTTAGAAGGAAAACAGGGTGAATTATGGTGAAATAATGTAAACCTTGAAGTAAACCTTGAAACAGGAGCAACCAAATAGATAGCTCTCAAAAAGACAGTTCCATCTTTATTTAACAGTTTGGTGCAGGTGTCTCTTCCCTACAAGCCCTTCTGCACTGAATGAAAGTATTTTGTCTTATTTGGAGAAATTAAATCTCAATAAGAAAGTCCTCACTGAGATTTAATCTCTTTATTTATCAAAATTAAAATGTTACATATTCATTTTCTGAAGCAATATGAAAAGACAAAGGTTTGATCTTTTTTTTTTTAAATTTATTTAAAGGACTTTAAAATCCAAAGAAACAATAAACTGATATGCTTTTTACCTTCTACCAGCAAATTATTTTTTGGTTAATATTAATAACTCTTCAAGATTAGCAAAGTACTTTACAAATATATTATTTAATCCTTACTATAAAAATTATCTCCATTTTACAAATGAAGACCCTGAGGCATATAGGAATTAAGTTACTGGTCATGGGTCACACATTATGTTTCTGGTGCTAGTTTTGAACTCAGATTTTTAGGATTCCAAATCCATTGCCCTATCACCTATACCACCAAGTTTTTATAAAAGCAAGGCCCTATCATTCATTATTACTTACTATATAACTGATACTACAAGGAATTATAATATTCTTTGAAAAATTAATTGCTCTTAAATGCTTTTAGAGTAACATAAAGTCAAGGAATTTTTCCAATTAAAAAATGAAGTATAAGAGATCTCAAGTTATACATTTTTTGTTGTATTTGTTCTTTTGAACTTGCATTTTCAAAGCTATAGTGAACTATTAGAAACCATTTAGTTCATATAGTGAATAGAATGCTAGCTGGAGTCAGAAGACCTACATTCAAATGTTGCTTCAGATAGGTACTATTTATATAATTCTTTTTTTAAAATTTTAATAGTTTTTATTTACTAGATATATGCATAGGTAATTTTACAACACTGACCATTGCCAAACCTTTTGTTCTAATTTTTCTCCTCCTTCCCCCCCCAGATGGCAGGTTAACCAATACATATTAAATATGTTAAAGTGTAAATTAAATACAATATATGTATTCATGTCCAAACAGTTGTTATGCTGTACAAAAAGAATCGGACTTTGAAATAGTTTACAATTAGCCTGTGAAGGAAATAAAAAATGCAGGCAGACAAAATTAGAGGGATTGGAAATTCTATGTAGTGGTTCTTAGTCATGTCCTAGAGTTCTTTTGCTGGGTGTAGCTGGTTCAGTTCATTACTGCTCTATTGGAACTGATTTGGTTCATTTCATTATTGAAAATGACCACGTCCATCAGAATACATCCTCATACAGTATTGTTGTTGAAGTATATAATGATCTACTGGTCCTGCTCATTTCACTCAGTATCAGTTCATGTATGTCTCTCCAGGCCTTTCTGAAATCATCTTGCTGGTCAAGTTGTATAATTCTTAGCAAATGACTTAATTTCCCAGTCTCGATTTCTTCATCTATAAAATGACACTAATCATTATAGCCATCTCACAGGATTGTTGTGAAGACTAAATGAGATGCGATATGTACTCTCCAAACCTTAAAGCACTATATAAATGGTTCTGGGCTGAACCTGATTCAAGTCAATTGCATTAGATTAGATTTGGTTGTTCACAAATTAATAATGAAAGGACAGAGCAGCTAGTTGGTGTAGTGGATAGAGCACCAGCCCTGAAGTCAGGAGGATCTGAGTTCAATACTTAACACTTTCTGGCTGTTTGACACTGGACAAGTAACTTAACCCCAGTTGCTTTAGGAAAACAATAATAATAATGAAAGGACAACATTCCATTTCAATTCAGTAGTCAATCACCCAAGAGCCCCTCTAACCTCTCATGACTATTTTATACTTAGGTGATGATGAAATAAATAATGCCCACAGTATGAACCCCCCAACCAAATCTTAAGAAAAAACATTATTCTAATATATACAAGGAAGAGGAACAGGGAGAGTTTAGGATATTGTTCCTATTACATGTTAGATATTTCATTATAATATTGTTATTGTTATCTCCATCCAAAATTTTGTTTAAACACCTGATCCTTCCCACCTTGAACTCCACTCACAACAAAGTATTCTGGAGCAGCAAAATTTTAACCCAGTGTCACAATCCAATAACACAAAACACTTCTTCTGCCCCCTCAAGGAGTTTAAATTTGAACTTTAAAACTGCAAAGATAGATGATTTAATTGGTTTGGGTACTCCCTTCAAGAACACAAATTGCAATTTCATGATACCAGAGTAAAAGATTTTGTAAGTTGCTTTGGCCAGAATAATTGATGATCTAGTAACCAATGTTCGGTGCTGAATTTCTCTAGTATAAAACTAAATCGGAGTCTTCAGAAAGCACATAGTACATTTCCTTAGATTAGAATAAGAATCTTCCCATCTCAAAAAAAATTGATCAGAACTTATTCCTTGTTGCTAAGATGTTTGAAAACAGAAGATCATCTCTGCTGAATGCTGACTTTAATAGAGTAGAATCATGTATAAGCTGCACTGTTCTCTGTTTTTGTTTTATAGTTGTTAATTGATAAAATATGCCAGCTGCAGATCAGCAATATGGCTTAGATATCCATAGACAATGAGATGGACACAGACTACTAGCCATGAAGAGTCAGTTTAGAAATCTACTGATCTTCTCTGTTCCATCTATAATGAAGCAATTAACCATGAAGCAGTTATTAAATACCTCCTACCTACTGAGAATTCAAGGACAAAAAGAAATGACACAATTTCTGCTTTCAAGGTGTTTTACATTCTACTTGGGAAGATAACAGGTATTAATAGAAAATAAACTTAAAGAGGGAGGCACTAGAAGTTATGGGAATTGAGAAAGTCATCATATTGGAGAGGATATTTGAAAGCTGTGAAAGAAACTCAAAGTAGAAATAAGAAAGAAGAAGATCCCAAGCTTGATGAGCAGCCTGCATAAAATCATAGAGATGGGAGATAGAATGTCAACTGTGAAGAAGGACATTTTAGTGCTTAGCACAGTACCCAGCACATAGTTGGTATTTAGCAAATGTTTAGTGGATCAGTTTGAAGGTAGAGCGAGTAGTTGAATTTGCCTCTATCTCATAATATGTGGAGTATTGGATGATAAGGTTGGAAAGTCACAATGTAGTCAGCTTATAAAGAACTTTAAATGCTAGAGAAATAAAGCATAAAAAAAGTGTCATTATGTTGTCAACTAAGAGCCCACAGAACTAGCTCAAGGGAATATGTAAGTGAATGTCTTTTTTGATGATAAAAACAGAATTTGCTTGCTAACTAGTGAAAATCTAATATTGATTGATGATTGGAACCATGAAAGCAGAACACTTCTGAGTTCTATGCAGGCCTACTTAAAACAATAGAATGTTATTGCTTGAAAGGCCCTTAGAATATGAACAAAAACAGTCCGCCAGAATATAAGGAGCTCAGAGTTAGAAGAGACTTCAAGAGACAATAAAATTTAAACCATGCCTGAATAAAAATCCAATCTGTGACTCCAAAAAAAAATGCTAGGAGATTTTTGTCTATCTTCCATAGAGCTATCAAATCATTTTTTCTCAAGTACATGTCTGATCATGTCAATATCCCAATTAATCATTCATTCTAATGGTTCCCAATTGTTTCTAAGATCAAAAATAAACTCTTCTGATTAGTTTTAATCCTAAGCTCCACCTGCTTTTCCCCAAAATAAACTATTAAACTCCTTGAGGTCAGGGATGGTTTCATTTTTTGTTATTTCTAGAACTTAATACAGTAGATGGCATAAAATAGGTGTTCAATAAATGTTTGAGTAGCCAGTTGATTGATTGATTTTAGAGGCAAGAATCAGCCATCTGTGTCTACTGAGCAGGGTAATGGCCTACTCAGACTGTGCTTTAGGTATCATCACTTTGGCAAGTATGTTGGGAATAAATTGAAAGAGGAGGAATTTGACCAGGAAGATAAATTAGGATTCTGTTGCAATACTATAAAAGAGAAGCTATAAGGGCTTACCTTTCTTATTGTTTTTGAGGTAGAATTGACAAGATTAAGTAACTGATTAAGATACATGTCATAAGGAACGGATAGGAGAGACAAGGATGACTGAGATAGCAAACGAAACAGAGAAGATGAATAAACTGGGGAGAAAAGATGAGAATGTAAGTTCCTTGAAAGTAGAACTCCATTTAAAAAAATTTTATCTCCCGCACTTAGCATGGTACTTTACATATAGTTAAGTGCTTAATTTTTTTTCACTTATTCATTCATTCATTTATTCATACATGATTGTGGAATAATCTGCTAGGGAAAAAAAAAAGAGAGAGAAGGGCTTGGGATCCAGAGTACAAGCAGAAAAGTTGACCTGTGTAGGAAAAGAGCTACTTCTTTATCAGACATTGGAATAAAAGAAGCAATGGAGAATAACACTAGGGTTTTGAAATGTAGAGTGGAGCAGAAGAGGGAACAAATACAAAATTGCATCTATTTTTTCAGGAAAGTATGAGACGAGGACATGGGGAAGGGGTATTGTTGGAGGTTGCTAAGAGAAAAGATGATTTGCTGATCAGAAAAAGGAAAGAAGAAAATCAAATTGTTAGTCTTACAAATGAAAAGGGGGATCTTTCCACCAATGAAGAGGAAATTAGAGAAATAATAAGGAGTTACTTTGCCCAACTTTATGCCAATAAATTTGATAAGTTAAGTGAAATGGATGACTTTCTCCAAAAATATAGGCTTCCTAGATTAACAGAGGAGGAGATAAATTGCTTAAATAGTCCTATTTCAGAAAAAGAAATAGAACAAGCTATTAATCAACTCCCCAGGAAAAAATCCCCAGGACCAGATGGATTTACATGTGAATTCTACCAAACATTTAAAGAACAATTAATTAGCCCCAATGTTATATAAAATATTTGAAAAAATAGGGGATGAAAGAGTCCTACCAAACTCCTTTTATGACACAGACATGGTACTGATACCTAAACCAGGTAGATCGAAAACTGAGAAAGAAAATTATAGACCAATTTCCTTAATGAATATTGATGCTAAAATCTTAAATAAGATATTAGCAAAAAGACTTCAGAAAATCATCCCCAGTATAATACACTATGATCAAGTAGGATTTATACCAGGAATGCAGGGCTGGTTTAATATTAGGAAAACTATTAGTATAATTGACCATATTAATAATCAAATTAATAAAAACCATATGATCATCTCAATAGATGCAGAAAAAGCATTTGATAAAATCCAACATCCATTCCAACTAAAAACACTTTAGAGTATAGAAATAAATGGACTATTCCTTAGAATAATCAAGAGTATATATTTACAACCGTCAGTAAGCATAATATGCAACAGAAATAAACTGGAACCTTTTACAGTAAGATCAGGAGTGAAACAAGGTTGCCCACTATCACCATTACTCTTCAATATAGTACTAGAAATGCTAGCCTCGGCAATAAGAGCTGAGAAAGAGATTCAAGGAATTAGAGTAGGAAATGAGGAAATCAAACTATCACTCTTTGCAGATGACATGATGGTATACTTAGAGAACCCCAAGACTCTGCTAAAAAGCTATTAGAAATAATTCAGAACTTTAGCAAAGTTGCAGGATACAAAATAAATCCACATAAATCCTCAGCATTTTTATACATTACCAACACAATCCAACAGCAAGACATACAAAGAGAAATTCCATTCAAAATAACTGTCAATAGTATAAAATTTTGAGGAATATATCTACCAAAGGAAAGTCAGGAACTATATGAGCAAAATTATGAAACACTTGCCACAAAAATAAAGTCAGATTTAAATCATTGGAAAGACATTCTGTACTCTTGGATAGGCCGAGCGAATATAATAAAGATGACAATACTCCCCAAACTAATCTATTTATTTAATGCTATACCAGTCAGACTCCCAAGAAACTATTTTAATGACCTAGGAAAAATAACAACAGAATTCATATGGAAGAATAAAAGGTCGAGAATTGCAAGGGAACTAATGAAAAAAAAAGTCAGATGAAGGTGGTCTAAGTGTACTTGATTTAAAGCTATATTATATAGCAGCAGTCACCAAAACCATTTGGTATTGGCTAAGAAATAGACCAGTCGATCAGTGGAACAGATTAGATACAAAGGACAAAAAAGGATACATCTATAGCAATCTAGTCTTTGACAAACCCAAAGATACCAACATTAGGGATAAAAATTCATTATTTGAAAAAAAACTATTGGGAAAACTGGAAATTAATATGGCAGAAATTAGATTTGGATCCACACTTAACACCATATAACAAGATAAGATCAAAATGGGTCCATGATTTAGGCTTAAAGAATGAGATCATAAATAGATTAGAGGAACAGAGAATTGTCTACTTCTCAGACCTGTGGAGGAGGAAGGAATTTATGACCAGAGGAGAACTAGAGATCATTATTGATCACAAAATAGAAGATTTTGATTATATCAAATTAAAAAGTTTCTGTACAAACAATACTAATGCAAACAAGATTAGAAGGGAAGCAACAAATTGGGAAAATATTTTTAAAGTTAAAGATTCTGATAAAGGTCTCATTTCCAAAATACATAGAGAACTGGCCCTAATTTATAAGAAATCAAACCATTCTCCAATTGATAAATGGTCAAAGGATATGAAAAGACAATTCTCAGATGATGAAATTAAAACTATTTCCACTCATATGAAAGAGTGTTTCAAATTACTACTGATCAGAGAAATGCAAATTAAGACAACTCTGAGATATCACTACACACCTGTCAGATTGGTTAAGATGGCAGGAACAAATAATGATGAATGTTGGAGGGATGTGGGAAAACTGGGACACTGATGCATTGTTGGTGGAGTTGTGAAAAAATCCAACCATTCTAGAGAGCAATTTGGAACTATGCCCAAAAAGTTATCAAAATGTGCATTCCCTTTTATCCAGAATTGCTACTATTGGACTTATATCCCAAAGAAATACTGAGGAGGGGAAAGGGATCTGTACGTTCCAAAATGTTTGTGGCAGCTCTTTTTGTAGTGGCCAGAAACTGGAAGATGAATGGATGTCCATCAATTGGAGAATGGTTGAGTAAATTATGGTATATGAAGGTTATGGAATATTATTACTCTGTAAGAAATGACCAGCAGGAGGAATACAGAAAGGCTTGGAGAGACTTACATCAACTGATGCTGAGTGAAACGGGAAGAACCAGAAGATCGCTGTACACTTCAACAACAATACTGTATGAGGATATATTCTGATGAAAGTGGATATCTTCAACATAAAAAAGATCCAACTCACTTCCAGTTGATCAATGGTGGACAGAGACAGCTACACCCAGAGAAGGAACACTGGGAAGTGAATGTAAATTGTTAGCATTACTGTCTATCTACCCAGGTTACTTATACCTTCAGAATCTAATACTTAATGTGCAACAAAAAAAATGGTATTTACACACATGTATTTTATCTAGGTTATATTGTATGTAAAATGTATGGGATTGCCTGTCATCGGAGGGAGGGGATAATATGGAAAAATGAATACAAGGGATAATGTTATAAAAAAAATTTACTCATGCATATATACTGTCAAAAAATGTATAAATAAAATTTTAAAAAAAATTATTTGGAATAGCTACTGTGGGGAGTATGAGAATTACCCTGCTGTAGTCAGGGTCCAGTTAAGGTTAGTTAACATGAATATGCAATGCACACAATCAGCAGAGTTGTATGACTTTCTTTCCAGAATATACTCTTCATTCTCTACAAGGCTTTGTTAACCTCTCTATCCCAAAAGCTCCTACTCCAGGTCTGGTCTTTACTGAAAATATTCCCTGCCCATGTGACTCTTCCTCTGATTGTCTAGTCCTTTCAGAATCTCTATTTTAAAGAAGACATCAAGGTCATTAATCAACATTTTTGTTCTTCTCCAAGCTACAAAACCTGACTCCTCCAGTACCTTTGTATAAGGGTGTACTGGTGTTTAATAATCCTCCTTCCCTCCCCACAAAAAGTCCTTACAACATTCTTTTAAGTTTAATAAACATCATTAACACTGAATAAATCAACTCTCATTTGTAGCATTCTCAAATTTAATAATTTCCTCGTCAGCTCATTTGAACTATTTCTAGTGAACCCCTGCTTATGCGTTAAAAATTTTTATTAGAAGATATTGTTTACAAACAGCTGCAGTTGGTAAAAAGAGGGATGATAAACTCATCCAATTCTGCATCCAGATGGTGGTGACATAATACTCCATCTTTACACCTTTGTGCAGGATGTTCTTGTAGCTGGAATGCTCTCCCTCCTTCACTTCTATCATAAAGAGTCC
The DNA here is from genome assembly GCF_048593235.1 of Sminthopsis crassicaudata. NCBI lineage: Eukaryota > Metazoa > Chordata > Mammalia > Dasyuromorphia > Dasyuridae > Sminthopsis > Sminthopsis crassicaudata. The sequence continues at coordinate 114,441,409 of NC_133620.1, read as the reverse complement.
TCTTTCTTTAACTTCCTTTTAATTAAAGGATTATTTCTGTCACTCTAATTGCTAGTATCCTGGGGTAAATCAAGATTTTATCAGTTTCATGGCAATATGAATTAGTTTTCCCTGAAAGGCAGTGGAACTATCACTATTTGATTGTATCCTATTTCCCTTGATAAAGTTTCTTGATCACTTAAGAGGATGGAAGATTCCATTTATGTGCATTTGGGGCCTCTGGATTTGGCTAATTTCCAAATACAAAACAAATAACTATTAACTTGCTCTTCTGATAGAGATGAGGGTGACTGTGTCTTGAGGGTGACTGTACGTACACAAGAGCTATTATATCCTAGTTGGATAATCTTGCTCTGTTATGAACTTCTCAACAACTCAGGTGTGCCTCATTTTATCCCAGGATTATACCTTAATAGGATGCCATTGTTAAGGCCATCTTCACTACCTTACATTTAACTTAGGATATAGATTACTTATATTTTGTAAATGTTCATATATTTGTCTCCCCTCCTCCCCGCCCATTAGATTAAGTTCCTTGAGAATAGGAATTAATTTGCTCTTGGCATTTTTATCTCCACTATCTAGCAAAGTGGCAGGTACACAGTAAGTGCTTAATTAAACTCATTGATTTATTCATAAATTAATTTCCCTTTTCTTTTGGTATAGGAGGACATTCCTATCTCTGATGAAATATTCCCTTGCTCTCATGGGTTCCAGGATGGTGACTGGTGGAAATGCCAAAAGAAAAGAGTTCTAGTTCAGCTTTCTTTTTTTACCAAAATTTTTATCGAGGATAATGCTATATTTACTTCCTAAACTCATAGAATTCCTACAATGGCTATACTGACATTTATTAAAGCTCTTTAAGAACTGCAGAGCACTATCTAAACAGGTTTTTTTAATTATTATTATTATTAAGAGTATTGCTAGGTACTCATCGTATCTATATCAATGAAAATAAAAGCCATTAAGTTTTGAAACAGACCTGGATAAAAATAAAATGTAAAGAAAGAATGCAAACCATTGCCATAGTGATTTCATTAATGTTTTAATTGATATTTCATCGTTATCATTTTTCAATACATTCTTTATAACAGAAACCTCTATTGTAACAATAAGGACAGTTAAGCAAAAGAAAGTGATTCATTGACTATTTCTGATAGAACATTTGTCATTGCCCACACGAATCCTTTTTAAGTAAAGTCCCATACATTTAGAGTGAGTTGAGTATATGGTTTAAAATGCTATTCTAAGATTAATTTCTGCCAAACTACTTTTCTCAATAGTTTTAAGTGAATAGGAAGTTTTTCACCTAGTGGCTTTCTTGGATGTATAGAAAATTTGTTTACTATATTCAGTTGTTTCTAGGTTTAATTGTCTCAGTAATACTTTTGATGATCTTTGTTTTGTAATGTATTTTGAAATCTGGTGATGTTAGATCTTTCCTTTATTCCTTGAAATTCTTGAACTTTTACTCCTCCCTATGTATTTTGTTATTTTTTGGTCTAATTCTATAAAGCCTTGTCAATTTGATTAGTATACTACTAAATGTCATAACAAATGTAGTTATATTTTAAAATTATATTGACCCTAGCAACTATGAATAAATGTATATCTCTATTTATTTTCTTTTCTTCCTATAAAGACCATTTTGTAAGTGTATTTTTGTAAATTGGATTGTGTATTGGTAGATTACCAATAATCTTTACCTGCTAGATTACCAGGTAATTCTCACATATTGTATATATTTTATAGTTGTTTTGAATATAATTTCTTTCTGGGTCATGAGCCTTACTGCAATGCACCAATTGGTATTATTCTTATTTTACAGATGGGAAAAGTGAAACCAAGAGAGACTATGATTTGTCTCTGTTCACACTACTAGTTAATAACAGAGGTAATATTTGAATTCAGGTCCAAGTCTGGTAATCTTTCCATAACATAATGGCCTTAAGTGAAAGTAAATCCTGTAATCAATTTCCTCATCTATAAAATGGGTGTTAAGTCACATTTGCAGCATATACTTCAGGGGGTTATTGTGAAAAGAAAAAAGAAAAAATGTATATTTAGTATTTTTCAAAACGTATTGTATTAAATTCAAATGTCTGTGTTTAACCAGTGTAACTTATAAAAGAATGAATTCCAACTTCCAAACAACCTTACTTCACATTTTTGAAAACAATTTCTTTGTAAGAAGACTCTTTAAAGTTGGAATTAGAGATCAGTTGCATTAAAATAAAAAAAACACACACACACACTCCTTTTTCAGACACCACATTAACCCCATTCCCAAAACTATATTCTTTGTCAGTTGTGTCACAATTATTTGACAAACCATAAACACCGTGTGTGTGTGTGTGTGTGTGTGTGTATGTGTGTGTGTGTGTGTGTATGTAGCTAAATGACATAATGGATAGAGTGCCAGGCCTGGAGTCAGAAGACTTGAGTTCAATTGTGACTTCAGACACTTATTAGCTCTGTGGTCCCGGGCAAGTTATTTAACCTCTGTCTGCCTCAGTTTCCCCATTTGTAAAATAGGGATAATAACAGCACTTACCTTTCAGGGTTGTCATAAAGATCAAATGAGATAATAATTGTAAAGCACTTAGCATAATACCTGGCACATAGTAGTGTAATTTTAAATATTAGCAGATGTGTATATTTACATACATGTCTAGCTATAAAATAATGAAACTGATTTTTAACTACCACCACAAAAACTTAGACATCCATTCATGTTGTTCTTGAAAGCAGTCTCTTTGGAAGACTGAATTTATTTTAATGAGGCTGCCATTTCTCAAAATCCTTATGGAATCCCCTCTTTTTTTGGAACTGCCTTCAAATTTATATAAGCAATCCACTGCTGTTACTTGTTGCATCTTTTAAATTGGTATAACCCATCTTGGCCACCCATATTATTCAGGAAAATTGGCTCTGAATTACTATTGGCTAATCCCCCAAATCAAATTGACTCAGAGGTAGTGATGATTTGTCACCAATTAGGGTATTCAAAAGCACATGCCACTTTCTCTGAAGCCAATCCCCAAAGAGGCATTCCAAAAATGCTTTGAGCAATGGCAGCATTGTTGGAACAAGTATTTAGCCTGCCAAGGTAACATTTGTTAATTTGAATAGGGATGCTATTCATTTGGAGGTATAAGTTCTGGTACATTTGTCAAAAAATCACTTGTCTTACCATATAGTAATACTTTATGCACCTATTACTTTTTAGATTATTCCAGATTAAGCCAGATGGAATACATTGTAACAATATTAGCTGTTATCATCAGGATGACTTAATTATGCATTAAGCCACTGGATATAAATCTTTATAAAATACAGCAATGACTATTTGCTAATGATTTTCTTTCTAGACCAAGAATAAAATATGTTCACATAGGTAACTTAAAAGTGAATATGATTATATGTAGTTAAGAATTGTTACATGTAATTTTTTAACATAACCACACTGCATCAGCACAAGGAAATATCTCTCCTCAATGTTTTCAACACCATTTTTCCTCTGCTACAAAGCTCAAAGAATTCAGGTTAATATTCAACATTATATGAATCAAGGAAATATTTGTTGGGGGTCTCAAGTATTACTAGTTAAAAAAAAAAAAAAACAAAAAACAAAAAACAAAAAACAAAAAACAAAAACGCAGATAAATCTTCCCCTGAGCCTTCACGGTACTGATAGAAGGCTGTATACAGAAGAAATGGTAATGACTAACTTATTTATGTATAGTGCAGATTTCATCCTCCCTTAAGTTAATGCATTCACAGATTCTGTGATAGTTAACATGAGGCTCCAAAGTCAATTTGCTTTCTTCTACTTGCCTTCACATCTTTAGATTCCATTATCCCCCTCCAGATAATGTTCTTCAAATTCTTTATTGTCTCTAAAACTTGGAACAAAACCATTTTAGGAAACTTTCTCTAATTACACCAATTTCATTCTATGCTTATTTGTCTACCCTGTAGCTCTTATTAACTACATAATTTTATCAACCAATATTTTGATTTATTTAGTATTTTAAAAAGTAATTGCAGGTAGGTATCTTTGGTCTTTGTCACAGACTGTATAGTTGCTAAATTCAAGAAATACTGATTTCTTTAGAATTCATCCTAAATTCTTAGTGTAATGTTCAATGTTCAAAAAGTTACTTTGGCTAAATTTTACTTTTTGAAACAGCATCATCATTTACCATTGTATTTTATAAACTATATTATTTAATGTCATCCTGTTAGAATGAAGAATGGATTAGTATTTTCCACTTTGTTCTACTTATAAGTCTACTTTGAAGTATTGTGAGAGCAACATAATTATAGGTGAGTATAGCTCTGTCAGTAGATGTTCTGGGGAAAAATACATGCCTCCAGTAGGTTAGGTTCTAAAAGAATAAGGAAGTTTCTTTACAAAAAAATCTGACATACTGTATGAGGATGCATTCTGATGGAAGTGGATATCTTCAACATAGAGAAGAGCTAATCCAATTCCAATTGATCAATGATGGACAGAATCAGCTACACCCAGAGAAGGAACACTGGGAAATGAGTGTAAACTGTTAGCATTTTTTTGTTTTTCTCCCCAAGTTATTTTTACCTTCTGAATCCAATTCTTCCTTTGCAGCAGCAGCAACAACAACAACAACAACAAAAATTCGGATCTGCACATATATATTGTACCTAGGATATACTATAAGATATTTACTATGTATGGGAATGCCTGCCATCTAGGGGAGGGGGTGGAGGGAAGGAGGGGAAAAATTCAGAACAGAAGGGAGTACAAGGGATAATGTTGTAAAAAAAAAATTACCTATGCATATGTACTGTCAAAAAAATGTTATAAAATTAATAAAAAAATAAATTTTATTTTAAAAAAAGAATCTGATAATGACATAGCTTTTAAAATTCATGGTAGACAGATCAATCAATTTTATTTGTGGATTTGTGAGTTTGTTACATTTTGAAGAGTTCTTCATGTAGAAATACACAGTTTTACACTATCTCTCCAGCTCTTGAATATAGTTTTCCATACTTTTCAAAGAGAGCAAATGGTGGAAACACAGTTTGGAAGTTCTAGGAGGGAAAAAAAAAAGAGAGAAAAACAGGTTTGAAGTAGTTAGGCATATTTATGGTGTCTAAATTTGTTTAGATTACAATAAAAAGGCACAAAGATCTAAATTAATGCTTAATTCAAAATTATAATCCTGCTAGCTAATAAACAGCAACAATATTCTGAGACCAGAAAGTCATTGGTTAAAGCAAGGAAATCATGCAACCAAAAGTTCAAGAAAAATTAAAAATACCTACAATGTGCAAAGCACTGTGTTAAATTTTATAATGATACAAGGATGCACAAAACAGGCTTTTTTCCCTCAAAGGACCTGCAATATATTGGAGGAGGCAGGACAAAGAACTAGAATATGGATAGGGCCATAGATCTAATGATCTATCTTTATACTTATCTATATATATAATATATATTTATACACATACATATATGAAAAGTCTGAGGAGAGTTTAAATACATCTTTATACAGAGATATAGAAACATCTCTTTTGAATGGAAGTGTGTCCTATATTGAATCAGAATGCCTGAAAATAAATAAATAAACATAAACAAATATATACGTGTATTTGTATGTATGTATGTGTTTGGGTAAGTACATATACATATGTATATACACATATATGTATGTGTATAAATATATACTATGCCTTCAAGGAGCTTATATTATAATGAAGAGGTTAAATGAACATGTGTAGGTAGATATAAAATTTATGTAAAGTAGATACAAGTTAATCTTATAGGAATAAGTAGAATGACGTATAGGGAGTGGATTTGGAGTTCAAGGATGGGAGAGAGAAGCCACATAGTAGCATCTATCAAAGAATATTATTTTCCAGCCATTTTGAATAATCTCCATTCATTGTCTGCATACCTTTTGGGATTTAAGCAATCTTGAGTACATTCAAAAGCCTATTATCAAGCTTCCTAGTTACTATATTTTCAATGTTGTTCAATGTTTCTAGACTACATAGTACAATGCTGATCAGCCTTGACCATTTACAATTATTTTTCAATTTTATTTATGTAATTTATGTTTTTAATCTCAATGGTATTATGATAAAAATATGTCATAAGCATTACCTTTGGGAATATTTTCTTTGAAAATTTTTTTCAACTATTGCATTGATAAATTGTGTGCAGAATGGAGAGTCAACTCTGAAGCCAGAAAGTCCAAGTTCAAGTTCTGTCTTTGACACATACTGGCTATGGGATCCCTTGTGGAGGTCACTTAACCTCTCACTGTCCTAAGAAACTCTTTAAGACTGAAAAGTCCACAGAAGTTTCTTACCTGTGTTGGTAGGGAGTTTCCTCACCTGGGATTTATTCATAACAATGATAACAAAATTGCAGATCCAATCCCTAGACCTCTATTATAATCTTAGTTATGAACAGCCTTAAACATGGCAGAATTTTTTTCTATAGAAATACTATGGAAATAAATTCAATATCTACTATAGAAATATCAAAGGTACAAAATATGAAAATACTCAAAGTACTTTATTATGTTTCAACATACTTTCTTAATATTTGGAAGCAGAGCCATGATTTCTTCTGAAGGAAACTTCCGGTGTTAAAATTCCCTCCCTTAATGCTGATCATTAATTCTAATCTAACTTAGACTACTGCTAGGGGATACTAGGGGGTTCACTTCTGTAATGTAGCATTTTATCAGGAGTTGGTAGGATTAGTACCCAAAGTTGTGATTAATGCCAATCTTCTGTAAACTATTCTTTCATCTCCTAATATTCATAATAATAACAAGTTCAAGCTAATCAATTTTAATATGAAATGAGTCTTAAAATAGTCATTTCCAGGGACCTGCTATTTTCTTTTAAGGATGCAAAAGTACTTTCATAATTAGTTCTTTAAAATAAAGTTAAGAAAGCTAGTATGTTCTTTAATCTGACAAAATATCTCAAAAAAGTATAATAGTAGAGAAAAGTGGTAATATCATTTATTTCCATAAACAATATCTCTATTGTTTAGTTTCATGTTTTTGCTATTGCCCATAGACAATTGGGTATGAGCTCATCAGAAACCTCTTACTGTCCCTGATATTGTTTTTGTTTTTTCAGTTTGAATTCTCATTTTCTGACACACAGTGAGTCAATCCAATTGGTATTCAATATGAGAAGAGGGAGTTTTGCCACAAGGGCTGCTCAGGCTCCAAGAAAACCTGCAAGGATCACCATTTGCTTAAAATTTGATTCTCACAGAAATGCAGGTCATTGTTACATGATGATGGGTGTTCACTACTGGCTATGAAACAATCTATTCTGGATTTGCATTGTCTTGCTTTTAAGTTAATTCTGTGCCTCTTTTTTTATTTATTTTGGCCAAAACAAACAAACCAGCACTGTAAAACACAGCTTTTCAGAAAAAAATAACTTTATCAGGAAAACAAAACAAAACAAAAAACAACAACAACAACAAAAAAAAAAAACCTGGAAATCTAAATACTACTAAAGCCTTCATTTGCCAGAGCAGACAGCTTTTACTATTAGGATGCCCAGCCAAACACAAATAATCTACTGCCAAAACGAGCTCCTTGGGACAATTTAGGAGTCTTTTGAAGTGAACGGCTTTTTGAGCTGGAATGAAGCCCAGGTTCATTTTCAAACCCAAGTCCAAATGACAAAGAGTAAATTTCCTATGTCCCTCACCCCCTTAGTGTAAAATTACTTTGGGTTCAGTGCTACACTGTTTATCTAGTTATTCAAAGCTATTTTACCAGTAACTCACAACTAAGCATTTAAAACAACTGGCTAAGGTGTCAAAAGGAAGTTGAATTGCTTCTCTTTGACTGCATCTCAAGAAAACTTCCTAGAGGAAATGGGTAAGATAAAACTTATATATCAATTGTATATGCAAATTTTTTAGGTTTTAAAAATAAAGATATTAGGCTTTAAAAAAATCAAGTTTTCCTTTAAGGCTAAAAAACTAATTACCACCAGACTAAAGTGCAAATAGATAGAGATATAGAGGCATATCTGTATCTATATACATATATATGCATATATACACAAATACATATATATGCACACATAATAATATACATAATAATATACAATCATATATTATGGTGTTTTTTTTGTTTGTTTGTTTGTGTGTGTGTGTGTGTGTGTGTGTGTGTGTGTGTGTGTGTGTGTGTATAATTCAAACCACTCTTTGGGATCTTAAAGGACTTGAACTTTGGGATCTTCAATCATTCATTCAATTAAATGAGTGTTTATTAAGTGTATTAAGTGCTTATCATATGCCAGAAACCATGATAAGCACTGGAGATATAAAGAAAAAGCTAAAATAGTCCTTATCTTCAAAGACATTACATGTTTGAAAAAAAAAAATCAAAACATTCTCACTAGGGTTTAAGAGTTTCCCTAGATAAATTTGACATCATACTTGATCAGAATCTACTACCATTGTTTTCTGTTTAAATTTCTAGAATAGTCAGCATCTCATTAACATCAGAGGCTTTTAACCCAGGGTCCATGAACTTAGTTTTTAAAATGTCTTGATAAGACTTCCAGCCAAGATGGTGGCGTGGAGGCAGACAGCTGCTTGAGCTCCGTGTTTTCTCTCAGGACTTACTTCATGACAAGCCTCGGAGTTAATGCTTGACCAGAAAAGAAACCCACAAATAATCACCAACAGAAGACATCCTTGAAATTTGCCAGAGAAGGTCTGTGTTTGCTTGGGGGAGGGTCAAACAGACTGGGCACAGACTGAGGGCAGACAGGCAGTTCACACAACCCGGACCAGAGGGGGAGGGGTACAATCTCTTCCGTTTCTTCGAAAAGACTTTTACCCCAGTGTGGATATTCCATCTTAGCAGCAAGCCAGGAGCAGCGTAGAGAGGGTGTAAATACCGGCGGTGAAGAATAAAACCCCAGAAAGCTAGTGTCTCTCGAACCCGGCCACCCCCACCCCCACCCAGAAGGACTCAGCCTGTTCTCAAAGCCTCAGAGCTCAGACTCAGTGCAGCCATTGCTGTCCTTTTAGTGGCTCTCTGCTGCCCTCCCCCCAAGTCTATAGAGGAAGCTCATTAACACCATCCAGCCCCATCCCCCCCAAAACAGACCAATTGTTTCTCTTGTCAATTTGTTTTCTTCCATTCTGCTCTAACAAAATGAACAAAAAATTTAATACGGCTCTAACCATTGACAGCTTCTGTATGGAGAGAGAGCAGACTTCAAACCCTGAGGAGACTAAAAGCAGAATGTCTCCAGAGGAATCCCCTAAGGGGGATATGAGTTGCTCCTCAATACAAAAGAATCTCATAGAGGAAATCAAAAAGGCTCTCACAAGAGAGCTAGAAGAGAAATGGGAAAAGGAAAGGGAAGTTTGCCAAGACAGTCTGGAGAAGTCATTCCACGCATTTAAAGACAGAGTGGATAAAGAAAACAAATCATTGAGAAACAAAATTAGTGAGCTGGAAAAAGAAAACAGCTCTCTAAAAAATAAAATGGATGAAAAGGAAAAAAATTCCATAGAAGAAAAAACTCATTTAAAAACACAATTGGACAATTACAAAAAGAAATAAAAAAAGTGAGTGAAAAAAATACATCATTGAAAATTAAACTCAAACAAGTAGAAATAAATGACTCAAGGAGAAACCAAGAAGTAGTTAAGCAAAACCAGAAAAACAAAACAATTGAAAAGAATGTCAAGTACCTTATTAGAAAGACAATAGACCTGGGAAACAGATCCAGGAGAGACAATTTGAGAATATACGGGCTCCCTGAAAAATGTGAGGAAAAAAAAAAATCAAAACGCCAAGAAATATATTGGCCAAGTTCAAGAACCATCAGATGAAGGAAAAAAATACTGGAAGCTGCTAGAAAAAAGCAATTCAGATATGGAGGAGCCACAATAAGGATAACCCACGATCTAGCAGCGTCCACATTAAAAGAATGAAGGGCCTGGAACATGATACTCTGAAAGGCTAAGGAACTTGGTAGGCAGCCAAGAATAACTTACCCAGCAAAAAATGAGCTTCGTTTTCCAGGGAAGAAGATGGACATTTAATGAAATAAATTAATTCCATCTATTCTTGATGAAAAAACCAGACTTACACAAAAATGTTTCATCTTCAAATACAGAACTCAAGAGATTTCTAAAAAGGTAAAAAGAAATCTTGAGAACTATATTTCTGCCACAAATATATGTAAAGAACTCATGTATAATTTGTCCTAGAAACAAGACGTGGAAAGGAAATTATATCATAAAACAGGTTAAATTGGTGGTACTACATCTCATGAAGAGGCAAAGGTAACCTATTATATCTGAGAGAAAGAAAGAAGGGGGATGAACATAGTGTGTATCAATAGACATATTCGATTTATGGTGAAACTTCTTCAACTTCATTGAAAAGTGAGAGGGAAGGAGTAAGCTAAGGGGAAGGGAATACAGAAATTGTGAGGAAAAGGGGTAAAATCAGGGGAGGAACTTTAAGGTGGGAGAGGGATACTAAAAAGGGAGGGCTGTGAAAAGCAAGTGGTGTTTGCAAGTTTAATACTGGGTAGGGGGGTAAGAGGGAAGGAAAGGAGAAAAGCATAAGCAGGGGTTAACAGGATGGCAAGCAATATAGAATTAGTCATTCTAACCATAAATGTGAATAGGGTAAACTCCCTCATAAAGAGGAAGCAGTTAGCAGACTGGATTAAAAGTCAGAATCCTACTGTATGTTGTTTACAGGAAACACACCTGAAACAGGGTGAGACATTCAAACTAAAAGTAAAAGGGTGGAGCAGAATCTATTATGCTTCAGGTAAAGCCAAAAAAGCAGGGGTGGCCATCCTCATTTCAGATAAAGCAAAAACAAAAATTGATCTAATTAAAAGAGATAAGGAAGGGCATTATATCCTGCTAAAGGGTAGCATCAATAATGAAGCAGTATCAATATTAAACATATACGCACCAATTGGTAGAGCTTCTAAATTCTTAAAAGAGAAAGTAAGAGAACTGCAAGAAGAAATAGACAGCAAAACAATAATAGTGGGAGATCTCAAACTTGCACTCTCAGAATTAGATAAATCAAACCACAAAATAAATAAGAAAGAAGTCAAAGAGGTAAATGGAATACTAGAAAAGTTTGATATGATTGATCTTTGGCGAAAGCTAAATGGAGACAGAAAGGAGTATATTTTCTTCTCAGCAGTTCATGGAACCTATACAAAAATTGATCATATACTAGGGCATAAAAACTCAAAATCAAATGCAGTAAGGCAGAAATAGTAAATGCATCCTTTTCAGACCACAATGCAATTAAAATTACATTTAATAAAAAAGCCAGGGGGAAATAGACCAAAAAAAATTGGAAACTAAATAATCTTATACTAAAGAATGATTAGGTAAAACAGCAAATCATAGACATAATTAATAACTTCACCCAAGAAAATGACAATAATGAGACATCATACCAAAATGTGTGGGAAACAGCCAAAGCAGTATTAAGGGAAGTTTTATATCTCTAGAGCCCTACTTGCATAAAATAGAGAAAGAGAGGGTCAATGAATTGGGCTTACAACTAAAATTGCTAGAAAAGGAACAAATTAAAAACTCCCAGACAAACATGAAACTTGAAATTCTAAAAATAAAAGGTGAGATTAATAAAATTGAAAAAAAAAAAAAAAAAACTATTGAATTAATTAGTAAAACTAAGAGTTGGTTCTATGAAAAAACCAAAAAAATAGACAAATCCTAAGTAAACCTGATTAAAAAAAGGAAAGAGAAAAAGCAAATTGTTAGTCTTGAAAATGAAAAGGGAGAACACACCACTAATGAAGAGGAAATTAGAACAATAGTTAGGAGCTATTTTGCTCAACTTTATACCAATAAATTTGATAACTTAAATGAAATGGAAGAATACCTTCAAAAACATAGCTTGCCCAGATTAACAGAGGAAGAAGTAAGTAGTCTAAATAGTCCCATCTCAGAAAAAGAAATAGAACAAGCTATTAACCAACTCCCTAAGAAAAAATCCCCAGGACCAGATGGATTTACATGTGAATTCTACCAAACATTTAAAGAACAACTAACTCCAGTGCTATATAAACTATTTGAAAAAATAGGGATTGAAGGAGTCCTACCAAATTCCTTTTATGACACAGACATGGTACTGATACCTAAACTAGGTAGAATGAAAACTGAGAAAGAAAACTATAGACCAATCTCCTTAATGAATATTGATGCTAAAATCTTAAATAAGATATTAGCAAAAAGACTTCAGAAAATCATCCCCAGGATAATACACTATGATCAAGTAGGATTTATACCAGGAATGCAGGGCTGGTTTAATATTAGGAAAACTATTAGTATAATTGACCATATTAATAATCAAATTAATAAAAACCATATGATCATCTCAATAGATGCAGAAAAAGCATTTGATAAAATCCAACATCCATTCCTACTAAAAACGCTTGAGAACATAGGAATAAATTGACTATTCCTTAAAATAATAATGAGCATATATTTAAAACCATCAGTAAACATCATATGTAATGGTGATAAACTGGAACCTTTTCCTGTAAGATCAGGAGTGAAACAAAGTTGCCCACTATCACCATTACTATTCAATATAGTACTAGAAACGCTAGCCTCGGCAATGAGAGCTGAGAAAGAGATTCAAGGAATTAGAGTAAGAAATGAGGAAATCAAACTATCACTCTTTGCAGATGACATGATGGTATACTTAGAGAACCCCAAAGACTGCTAAAAAGCTATTAGAAATAATTCAGAACTTTAGCAAAGTTTCAGGATGCAAAATAAATCCACATAAATCCTCAGCATTTTTATACATTACCAACACAATCCCACAGCAAGAGATACAAAGAGAAATTCCATTCAAAATAACTGTCAATAGTATAAAATATTTGGGAATATATCTACCAAAGGAAAGTCAGGAACTATATGAGCAAAATTATGAAACACTTGCCACAAAAATAAAGTCAGATTTAAATCACTGGAAAGACATTCAGTGCTCTTGGATAGGCCAAGCGAATATAATAAAGATGACAATACTCCCCAAACTAATCTATTTATTTAGTGCTATGCCAATCAGACTCCCAAGAAACTATTTTAATGACCTAGAAAAAATAACAACAAAATTCATATGGAACAACAAAAGGTCGAGAATTTCAAGGGAAGTAATGAAAAAAAAATTAAATGAAGATGGTCTAGCTGTGCCTGATCTAGAACTATATTATAAAGCAATAGTCACTAAAACCATTTAGTATTGGCTAAGAAATAGACTAGTTGATCAGTGGAATAGATTAGGTTCACAGGGTAAGATAGTGAATAAAAATAGCAATCTAGTGTTTGACAAACCCAAAGATCCCAACTTTTGGGATAAGAATTCATTATTTGACAAAAACTGCTGGGAAAACTGGAAATTAGTATGGCAGAAACTAGGCATGGCCCCACATTTAACACCACATACTAAGATAAGATCAAAATGGGTCTAAGATTTAGGCATAAAGAACGAAATCATAAATAAATTAGAGGAACATAGGATAGTTTACCTCTCAGACTTGTGGAGGAGGAAGGAGTTTGTGTCCAAGGGAGAACTAGAGACCATTATTGATCACAAAATAGAAAATTTTGATTACACCAAATTAAAAAGTTTCTGCACAAACAAAACTAATGCAAACAAGATTAGAAGGGAAGTAACAAATTGGGAAAACATTTTTACAGTTAAAGGTTCTGATACAGGTCTCATCTCCAAAATATACAGAGAATTGACTCTAATTTAGAAGAAATTAAGCCATTCTCCAATTGATAAATGGTCAAAAGATATGAACAGACAATTTTCAGATGATGAAATTAAAACTATTTCCACTCATATGAAAGTGTTCCAAATCACTATTGATCAGAGAAATGCAAATTAAGACAACTCTGAGATATCATTACACACCTGTCAGATTGGCTAAGATGACAGGAACAAATAACGATGAATGTTGGAGGGGCTGGGGGAAAACTGGGACACTGATGCATTGTTGGTGGAGTTGTGAAAGAATCCAACCATTCTAGAGAGCAATCTGGAATTATGCCCCAAAAGTTATCAAAATGTGCATACCCTTTGACCCAGAAGTGCTACTACTGAGTTTACATCCCAAGGAAATATTAAAGAAGGTAAAGGGACCTGTATGTGCCAAATTGTTTGTGGCAGCTCTTTTTATAGTGGCTAGAAACTGGAAAATGAATGGCTGTCCATCAATTGGAGAATGGTTGGGTAAATTATGGTATATGAATGTTATGGAATATTATTGTTCTGTAAGAAATGACCAGCAGGATGAATACAGAGAGGCTTGGAGAGACTTACATCAACTGATGCTGAGTGAAACAAGCAGAACTAGGAGATCATTATACACTTCAACAATGATACTGTACGAGGATGTATTCTGATGGAAGTGGATATCTTCAACATAGAGAAGAGCTAATCCAATTCCAATTGATCAATGATGGACAGAATCAGCTACATCCAAAAAAGGAACACTGGGAAATGAGTGTAAACTGTGAGCTTTTTTTTTGTTTGTTTGTTTTTCTTCCCAGATTATTTTTATCTTCCGAATCCAATTCTTCCTTTGCAACAACAACAAAAAAAAATCGGTTCTGCACATATATATTGTACCTAGGATATACTATAAGATATTTACTATGAATGGGAATGCCTGCCATCTAGGGGAGGGGGTGGAGGGAAGGAGGGGAAAAATTCAGAACAGAAGGGAGTACAAGGGATAATGTTGTAAAAAAAAAAAAATTACCTATGCATATGTACTGTCAAAAAAAGTTATAATTATTAAAATTAATAAAAAAAGAAAAAATGTCTTGATAACATAATTGATTTCCTTTATAATCCTATGTATTTTATTTTAGACATTCAAAAGCAATATTCTGAGAAGGCTTCACCAGACTGGCAAAGGAATTCATAATTCAAAAAAAAGTGAATCAATCTCTCTTCTCTCATTTTTTGCTCTTTCTCTTCTATTTCCCTTTCTCTGCTTCTTTCTGTATGTCTCTCTGTCTCTCTCTGTGTCTCTGTATCTGTCTGTCTCTCTCAATCTTTCTATTTGTGCATGTGTGTGTGTGTCCCTGTCTCTGTCTCTTTTTCTCTACGTGTGTTTTTCCCTCTCTCTTTGTTCCTTTACTCCCCTTTTCTCCCCCTTCCTCTTTCTCCAACTTTAACCATAATTTCAATGATGTAAGGAATTTCTAGTAAAGAAACTTCTGGAAATACAAAAGATAATTCTTATGCAACTTAACTATGTTGCCTGGGGCACTGAAAAGTTAAGTCATCAGTGGGGTTCATGTAACCAGTAGGTTTAAAATATGACATTTGAGCTGTCTAAGGGCAGCACTCATAGCATATTGCCACTTTGAATTGTGGTTCTGGAGAACAGTTTGGAGAGTCCTTTAATAGCAAGAAGCTCAAATCAATCAATACTTAAAGAAATTCATTCAGACTATTAACTGGAAGATCAAATATTGGAGCTGAAGCTTAAACACTTTGGCTACACAATAAGAACTCATTGGAATAGACTCTGAGATTGGGAAATACTGAAAGTAAAAGGAAAAAGGAGATGGCTGAGGATGAGAGAGAGAGATAGTGTCATGAAAACAGCAAACATTAATTTGTATAAACTTTAAGAGGTGAAAGAGGATAGAAGGGCCTGGCGGGATATGGTCCACAGGTCTTGAAGAATCAAATGTGACTAAGTGGCTAAACAATAGCAAAATATTGCTTCTATCTATACTGAAGTAATATTCATTATTAAAATATTGAAAGAGACAAGAAAAAGAGTAAACAAAATGAAGAGGCTATTTCTTTCCTTATTTATACCTTTCCTTATCAAAGAGGCAGGATTGTATATCTGCAAATGACTATAACAAATTCTAACATTTATATAGCAACTTAAGGTTTACAAAGTGCTTTTTCCAGATATTATCTCATTTGATCTTCATAACAAACTTGTGAGGTAGGAGCTCCTTGGAATTAATTTAGAGCTAGAAGGAAAAATATTTAAGTTTTCTTAGTTTTCCTAAGTTTTCTTCATTTTACAAATGTAAAAACTAAAATCCAAGGAGGTTTATTTGTCATATAAATAGACAATGCCGGAAGAAAGATTAGAACAGGTTCTCTTATTCCAGAATTAATGTTTCCCCTCCCCACTGCCCTATAGTTGCCATCCCAAATATTGGTATCCTTCACCATTGTGTACCTCAATTTTTTTTATCTGCAAAATCAGAATAATACCTTCAGTATCCAATTCATCCAATTGTTGTGAGGATCTCCATGTACTATAGAAATCTAAATTGTTGTCCAATGTGAGTTTTAAGGAAAGATTGCAGACAGACTTTATTGGTATTTGTGCCCCTAAAACTCATATTACATCAGGTTATATGAGCTGAACTTTTGATTAAATTGTTTATCTCCAAAGAAATTTGCTTTTGCCTTGCCATTAGAAGAGTGGATTATATTCTTGAACATGAAAATATATTTTATGTCCATATATAACACATAGCGTATTTTGCTCCTATTAAAAACTGATGATAGTCAACTGTTGCTTTTTTGAAAGGAATGATTATAATATAGTATATATTCTAAATTGTGATTTATCTAAAATAATTTTTATTTGACTTTAAAATACATTTTTGTACTTAAATTTAATTATGTAATGTTCTATCTGGGAACATATAACACAATAATAAAACTATACTTTAAAGACCCAAGATAGATTTTTTTTTTCAACTCTCTTTAGTCTTCTTAGTGCTTTTTTCTGGATTTAATTTTTCTTTTTTTTTTCCCCCAATATTATTTGTGCCTTTTCTTCCATCTCTTTTCCATTAAACTTTATTTTCTCATGAAACTTTTTAAATCAGGGACAGAAGAATTTGTTTATTTTCTTCACATTTATCCAACTCTAGAGAACATAAGCTCCATATCTCTCCCCTCCATCTGCAGCTGTGCTTGGTCTCAATTCCATAGAGCAAGGATAAACTCAGGATAAATTAACATCTTTTAATTTCACCACCATGTTATTAACACCACCTTGAATACTCAGATATTTTCCTCTCTCTCTCTCAGCCTCCTCTCCCCTCTGATTGGAAGCCTGGAAAGTGAAATACTAGACTCACACCAAAACCACCTTTTACATAAGGCAGCAATTGGACTTCCAGGCTACTTCTCTATACAACTACAGCTTTCCTTGGTTTCAGTTCTATGGAACAAAATGTACTGCCAGGTATACATTGGTGCCTCTGCTTTACCTCCTTTTCAACTTCCTTTTGTGTGTAGTTTTGCCCTGCTAGACTTTTAAGCTCCTTGAAAACAGGGATTTTCTTTTTCTTAGTTGTATCCCCAGAACTTAGCACAGTAACTGGCTCAAGTGCTTAACAAATGTTTATTGAATTGAACTGAGCTCCAAAGTGTCCAAGAAATCTACTAAGTCCTTCTTTATATGTGCTTTTGGCAAATCCAGATTGACATGATTTCACTTCTCTGAGAGCGACAGCCTTAGGAACAAACATGAAAGTAATATTAGCTTACTTTTTACATATCACTCTAAAAATCTTGGGATATTGGTTCAATTAGATTTGATACTTAAGAATGAAAAATAGAATTCATAAAGATTTTTAAAAATCAGACCATTGTTTCATTGTTTTGGGGAAACTCCTGTGTGAAAATCCCTCTATGAATATAGATTAGCCTCTGCTCTGCAATTTATAATCTTAGAGATTGTCCCAGGCACTGAAAGGTTAAATGCCTTTCCAGGGCAATGTAAACCCAGGTCTATTGATTCCATGCTTCTGTCCTCTATGCAACACTACTTATCCATGGTTATATTAAATTGTTAATGAAAAAAAGGCAAATGCATATGAGGAAGAAGTATGAAAGGGAGAAGAGAGGCAGAGGCAAATTGGAAAGCCATTTAAACCAATATGTATGCAAGAGGGAAACATTTGGGAAATGTAGGATACATATGTAATCTATTCCCCTTTCAATTAGTGTTTGGTATTGTTACTAAATACTATTACTATAGTGTTTGGTAGTATTTAAGAAGCTTGACTGAAGAGATTTTTTTATATTGTGATCTGAATAGAAGATAGTTTTGGAAACACTCATTTATTCAACAAGTATTTATTGGACATTTCTTATGTTCAAGACACGATGTTACGCATGCAGGAAAACATAAAGAAGAAGATTGCTCAAGTGGTGCTGGAATTCATGAATTTATACATATACTTATCTCTACACATACTTATATATACACATGAATAGATATATAATTATTTCAACATAATCAGTTCTCTTTGTCATGTCAAATCAACATGCAATTTTTAAGCACCTACTAAGTGTCTAGCACTATCCCAAGTGCTAAGGATGCCCCCCCCCCCAAAAAAAGGCAAAACAAAACCTTTCCCTTCTCCTGAAAAGCATACAAACTAATGGTGGATACAACTTGTAAAATAATATATAAATGAGGAAATATTCAACATAATCCTGGAAGGCAAATATTATCGTTGGGAAAGACTTTCCTTACAAGGTAGAATTTTAGCTGGGACCTGAACAAAGTCAGAAAATGTAAGGAATATGAAAGTGAGAATTTCAGACATGGGAGAACAGTCAGGAAAGATACAGAGTGGAGAAATGTAGCATCTTGTGAAAGGAAAGCCAAGGAGAACAGTGACACTGTATCACAGAGTAATATTACTTACTTTGTTTATGTATTTAAAAACATTATTCTGAGAAAGAATCCATAGACCTCACCAGACAGCTGAAGGGCTCTTTAATACAAAAAAAAAAAAAATATTGACTCCAACTTAGAGATAATATGTAATAAAGTAATATATAAGAATGATCAAATGTAGATTATTAAGAAAGTTTATTTGAAGGGAACGAGAGACCAGTCTGAAGAAGAGGCAAACTAGTAAAGAGTTTTGAAGCAGAGAATGAGAATCTTGAACTTGATTTGTAAAGAGGCAAAGCAAAAAGGGAATAAAATTAGTCAAACAGATTTTCAGGGAAGATAATGATAAGTCAAAAATTTTAATTAACTACATCTGCAGTATATTATACTCTTGCAGTGTCATCAAGAATCTCTGATATGATAAAAAACAAAATATGCTGGAGATTTCACAACTACTTGTCAATAGTTGTAAAGTAAAAGAGTTTTTGAAAAATAAAGGAAAAAATTAGTACATTGGATATTCAGCTCAAAGAAAAAAGTATGAAGTTTTCTGATTTGAAGAATTTGTTTGGGAAATGAGTAATGTGGCCATTTATTGGTTAAAGTGTGCAGGGGATTCTGACTGAGATATAGTTGGAGGCTCTGAGGTTCCTGTCAACTAAGATTCTCAAATTCTTACATGATAATATTGTCCACAATGATGGGTAAACTAAGCAAAAAGAAAAAATCTGATGAAATATAAAAAACTGCTATTTTATTTCAAATTAACAAATATTTATTATGTTCAAAACACTGAAATGAAACCGTTCAGGAGAGGTAGATTTTCTCACTAGAATTATTCAAGTAAAAACTAAAGGATAATTTGTTGGGCAAATTATAGAAATAATTCCTCTTAAGATACAAATTATACCAGATAGACTTTGACATTCTTTCCCACACTGAAAATCTGTGTTATTTATTTTAAATGCTTTCTAGAAAGAATGGTATCTAACCTTTTAACTCATTAATTTGAAGTCCTGCTTATTTTTACCAACTTCATTTCATTCTTTTATGATCATATATATGTGCCCTTATTTCTATCTAATCTGCCTTCAAATAGTGACTACTCTTTAACAAAAGGATTTTTTTCAAATCCATTACTACTTCTAGAAAAGCAATACAAGAAAGAGGCTCTTTAGAGTTTATATTTTAAATATAACTTATTTTTGTATATAAATTACCATCTGAAGTTAGAATCAGAGGGAAAGATAAGAGTCACATCTGTTTAGTCTGATTGTATTATATGAAATAATGTGCAGATAGAAAGATAGGTGTATCAGTGAAATAGAAGCTAAATAGCCATGTTTTGTCAATAAAACCACTAACAGCTTAAATATTTTGAATATTGAGCCTGAGAATACAGCTTCAATAATGTTTGTATGAAACTTTTCTTTCTTTTCAATTGGTTTTATATTAGGATACTTTGGTTTTTAATTGATTAGAACACCTATGTTTTAATTGTAATTAACTAAAAATTCTTTATTATTGATTAATTGCTGCATGAACTTATGGATTCATACATACCATCACCTCCCAAAATATATTAACTTACTTTCCTATGATACTTAAAAGTTCACAAAGCTCAGTCATCAAGCCAACCTTATAAGACTAAAAGGACAAGTAAAGTGAGGCTTAGAGTGATTAATTGACTTGCCCTGAGTCACACAACCAAGTATCAGAACCAGGATTCAAACAAAAGGTTCTCCAAAATTAAAGTTTAGTGCTCTTTCCATGATAACACACTAACCTTGGATAGTCTATGACACATATGTAGCCCTATCCCTTATCTTTGCCTATGTGTTGGCATTATAAAGTAGTCCCAACCTATAGTTATTTCCAGATATTAACTAAATGACATTAAATGAAAAATATACAATGCACATATATTTAAGGAACAAGCAGGGAGAACCAAAGGCAATCGAAAATAATATATATTAATGTGAATTATGATTTTGTTTATTCTCTGTAAAGACAGTCAATGTAGTAATATAATTTTGAATTTTCCCAAGCACTTATAAAAGTCACATTCATTTGAGATGGGGCTTTATGATGAAATATTTACATGGCGGTTTTAAATAAAAAAAATTTTTAATGAACTCCTAGAATATTCTAACAGCTTTAGACCTCTGAGGTCATTCAGACCTCAACATTAATCCAACTAAATTCTTCCTTTGTAATTTTACAAGTACTAGTTGAAAACTTTTCTAGTTAGTACAAGAGCTCCTGACACGCCCCAAATGACTACAACAACCAGTTCTGTCAATACAGCACAAATGTCATTTCAAGTGCTCAAAACCCACTAAGCTCCCCTGAAAAAGATTGATTTCTTTGCTCCAATGTTTCTTTGGGGTAAACTTTTCTAACAACTGAAACCAATTAGTGCACCTGGCACTTGTAGTTCAAAATATAGGTCAGCATCAAGTAATAAAAATAAGTATTGACTTTTCTCTGTCTATAAACAGCATGAAAGGGGTTTCGTGGCCTTATTGTATATGAAAGGGGGGCCATTAATTTCACTTATTTCAACAAGAGCTGTCAAATCCTAATGCTTCTATTGCACTTTTCATACAAAGTACATTGACACCAATCCTGTCCCTGTAAAGATAGTTTACAATATTTCAGCTAGTGAATATGGCCTGTGTCCTCATTTTAATTCTCTGTCATATATTTAGCTCCCCTAAGCTGCATTTCCCTAGAATGATATTTATAGGAAGAAAGAGAACTATTAATAATGGTTATCTATGTCTTCTATTGGTAATACAAATGCTACTTAGTTTCAAGGAATAATTAACCAGACAAAAAAGTCCCATAGAAATACTTTAGATTTTTTCTTTTGGAAACTGGTAGTTACAGAATTCTTTGGGTGGTCACCAATAACTAAAATGATATTTATAGGGGAAGAGTCAAAATAGTGAACTAAAAGCAGCAACCCAGCTGAACTCTTTTACTATACCCCTGCAAACAACTTTAACATAATACTTCAAATTAAAATTTGGAACATCAGAGTAAAAAAAAAAAAATGTTATACATTTTTGTGGCTTAAGATTATTTAAAAAGGTTGGCTATTAAGATCTTGGACACTGGGGGGAGGTGCAAGTTCAAAACACACAATGGCAGTGGCAGAAATCATGGGCTTGTAAGTGGTTCCAACAGCAGCAGCAGCAGCTTTGGGAGCATCCAACAAAGAGATGATAAAGGATTTTCCCATTGATCAGAAGAAGATAATATCAGGAGGAGAACATTGGGACCCTTTACTGGCACTGATTGGTAACTCTTTTGTCCATATGCAGTTCTGAATTGCATTTTCATGGAAGAAAGGCATGCTTGTGGTCAGTCACAAGGGATCAGAGGGGCTTTGGTCACAGTTCCATGGCAGTGGAAGTAGAGATTTTTCTTGGATAAGATCAGAATAGGGACTAGGAGAGCAGTTACCACACCTCTCCTTGAATCACAATATCTTGTAAGCACCAAAAACTTGTAAAATCTCAAAACTAATTCTGAAAAAAAACAGCACACATGGAAAACAAGGTAAATGTAGAGACTCCCCACTCCCAGGTGAATAGAGTCCAACTTTAATCAGAAGTTCAAAGTTAAAAATAAAGCAAAAATAAAGTTTGCTTAAAAATAAGCAAGCAACAACAAAAGAATTAACCATTAAAAAAAACTATTAAGGAGGAAGAGAAAATTGAAACACAAGTTCAGATGAAGACAGCAGTGTAAAAACAACTACAATCAGGGCCTCAAAAATTGCAAATTGAAGGAGAATTCTTGGAAAAGTTCAAGAAAAAAGTAGTAGAGGAAATGTTGGGGAAAGAAATGAGAATGGTGCAATAAAATTATGAAAAAAAAATAACTGATTTGTAAAACAGGCACAAAAAATAATAAAAAATAATACTTTAAAAAACAAAATTGGCTTAATGAAAAAGAGGCAGAAAAATGCACTAAAGAAAATAATTTCTTGAGTCACAAAAGCTCACTGAAGAAAATGATTGGACAAGTGGAGACCAATAAATTTATAAGTCATCAATAAACAATAAAAGTTTTTAAAAAATGAGAAAAATAAGTGAAAATGAGGGAAAAAAAAGATCAAGAGGAAATAATTTAAGAATTACTTAAGTCATGATATAAAAAAGATTTTAAATATCTTATTTCAAGAAATTATACAGGAACTTTGCCTCAATATCTTAGATCTAGAAAGTAAAATAGAAATTACAAGAATTGACTAATCATATCCTGAAAGATGTTAAAATGTAAACTATCAGGAATATTATAGTCAAATTCTAGGGCTCTCAGGTTAAGGAGAAAATATTATAAGTGGATAGAAAGAAACAATTCAAATATTGCACAACCACAGTCAGGATTATCCAGGATTTAGTGGCTTCTTTATTAAATGAGCAGAAAACTTGAAATATGAGGTTCCAAAAGGAAATGAAGACAGGATTATAATAAAAGAATAATCTACTCAGCAAAAGTGAGCATGATTCTTCAGGGGGGAAAAAAGAACATTAAAAAAAAGAGGATTCTCTAGCATTGCTGATGAAAAAATCTGAGTTGAATAGAAAATATTAATATATAAATGTAAGACTCAAGAGAAGCATAAAATGTTATATAAAAGAGTAATCAAAAGGGACTTGATAAAATTAAAGTGTTTACTTTTCCATATGGGAAGTTGTTATAAGTAGCTCCTAAGAACTTTATCAATATCAAGGTAGATAGAGTCAACATAGACAGAGGATATAAATGTGAGTCAGTTATGTATGCATGGATGACTACCAAAAAAATAATAATAAATGAGATGAGAAAGAGGAATGCATCAGGAGAAGGGGGGGAGAGGTAGAATGGGAAAAAAAGTTTTTTTCACATAAAAGCCATGCAAGCCATTGGTGGAGTTGTTTATTGATCCAAACATTCTGGAGAGCAAGTAGGATCTATGCTATAAAATTGTGTATATCCTCTGATATACCCTCTGATCCAGCAATGTCACTATTAAATGTGTATTACAAAGAAATTTTAAAAAAAGAAAAGAATCCACAAGAATAAAAATAGTTATAGCCACTCTTTTTGTGGTGGCAAATAATTGGAAATTGAGAGGATACCCATCAATTGGGGAATGGCTGAACAAGTTGTATATGTATGTAATGGAATACTATTATGCTATAAGAAATGATGAGCAAGTGGATTTCAGAAAAATCTGGAAAGATGTCCATGAAGTGAACAGAATTAAGAGAATATTATACACAAAACATAACACTGTGTTATAATCAACTATGATACACTTAGCTCTTCTCAGAAATACAATAATCCAAGACAATTCCAAAAGACTAGATTCACACCCAGAAAAAGAACTATAAGTATGAATGCAGAACAAAGGATACCATTTTCTTTTTTTTTAATTTGTCTTTTTTCTTTTCTAATGGTTTTCCCTTGTGTTTTGATTCTTCTTTCATAAGATGAATATGAAATATTTTTACAATTATAAATGTATAATCTATATTGATTTGCTTATTATCTTAGGGAAGGAACAGGAAAGAGAAGAGAAAAAAATTGGAATGCAAAATATAATAAAACTAATGTCGAAAATTATCTTTACATGTAATAGGAAGGAGAAATGGGAGAGGTTGGCAGTAATAGTTGAACCTCACTTTCCTTGGAATTAGTACAAAAAAGGAAGTGTGTTTATATACATACATATACATACATACATACATACAGATACACACACATACATTCAGTTGGGTATAGAAATCTATCTTACCCAAAAGAAAAAGAGAAGGGGAAAGAGATAAGAGAAAGGAATAGAGGGCTAATGATAAAAGGTAGGGCAGATTAAGAGAGGCAGTAGTCGGAAACAAAAGAAACATTTCAGGAGGAAACATATTAAAAGAGAAAGAAAAGAATAAACTGTAGGAAAATAGGAGTCAGGGATTTAAAAACGTTAGTAATCATATCTGAAAATATAAATGAGATAAGTTTACCCAGAAAAGAGAAGCAAATAGCAGAATGGATTAAAAATTAAACTCCAATAATATGTTGACTACAATAGACATACTTGACACAGACTCATATATGGGGGGAAAGTGGACTATAGCAGAATCTAATACATTTCAGCAAAGTAAAAATGGTAGGAATAGCAATCATGATTTCAGACAAAACAAAAGCAAAACTAAAGGAAACTACATTCTGCTAAAAGTTATAGAAAATGAAGTAATATTAAAAATTGTAGCAAGTTTTTCTGATAAAGACCTTATTTTTCAAATATATAGAGAACTATGTAAAAATAAGAGCCATTCCCCAATAGATTAATGGCCAAAGGATGTGACCAGGCAGTTTTCAAAGAAATCAAAGCTATCTAAAACTATATGAAAAAAATGCTTTAAAAGTATTAATTGGAAAAATGCACAGTGAAACAACTCTGAGGTACTACTTCATAACTATAAGAAATGACAAATACTGGAAGGGATGAGGGAAAATTGATGCAATTATCAACTGGTCCAATCACTCTGGAGAACAATTTGGAACTATGCATAAAGGGCTATAGAACTGTGCCTAACTTGGACCAAGAAATTCTACTATTGGATCTGTATCCCAAAGAAATTAAAGGAAAAGGAAAAGGATATACATATACAAAAAATTATTATAACTGTTCTTTCTATGGTGGTAAAGAATTAGTCATTGAGGAGATGCTCATCAATTAAAGAATGAACAAATTGTGGCATATGATGATGATGAAGTACAATTTTGTTATAAAAAATGACTAGAGAAGCGGTTTCAGAAAAATATGACAAGATCTATATGAAATGATGAAAAGTGAACTGAGAAGAACCAGGATATTACTGTGCATAAGAACTCTACTGCTGTTTTGATGATCATCTGTGAAAGATTTGGTTACTCAGATCAATACAATGATTTAGGACAATTCCAAAGGACTTATGATGAAAAAAAGTGCAATCCTCTTCTAGAGAGAGAAATGATGAAATATGAGTACAAATTGAAATGTAATTTTCTCATTTTATTTTTTCTTGTTTTTTGGCAATATATAGAATATGGAAATATGTTACACATGATTTTACATGTATAATTAATATCATTTTCCTTGCCCTCTTGCTGAGTGAGGAGGGAATAGAAGCAAGAAGAGAATTTGGAACTCATTTTTTAAAAAAGGAATGTTGAAAATAAATAAGTAATAAATTTAAAAGAAAAATTAAATTATTCAATATTAAATAAAAGATATTTATAAAGTGCTATTAACAGAGAGCTTGGCTAAGATTTGACATATAAATGCTTATTCCTTAGAGGGAACAAGAATAATGTTTTCTTTTGCCATTTTGGACTTCAAAGTAAAATATTGAGAAGAAACATAGTATAACAGGATGTGCATTGGAATTTGGAATTTGGATTTAATTTGCAATTAAGTCCTAACTCTATCTCCTATTAATCTTTTAACCTCCTGGGGGTCAGTCATTTTAAATTTCCTGAACCTCAGGTCTCCCTTATAACCAAACAGGAATAATAATATTATATTGATTTAAATATAAAGGATATCCAAATACTGACCATATCACTTCTAAAATATATAGATTCAGAAATGGACCAAACTTTAGAGCTACAAAAAAACTTAGAAGTCATCTATTCCAATCAGGTTATGTGTAGTCATAATTTCATCTCAGTCAGTGCTGATTGTTTAATTTTTAGTGCAAGCATTTACACTTTGGAAATCAGTAAATGTTATAGATTAGGCCATATTTATTTATTTTAATTCTTAAGTCTGTTGTTTTTTTAATGATGGAGAACATATTAAAAATGCAAATTAAATCTAAAATTGTATTAAAAGAAATTTTAAAAAATTTGTTTTTAAGAGTTGTTTTCTAAACATTTACCAGTATACCAGTGAGTTTAATCCCTGCACTTCATAACTAAGAAAACTGGGAACTCCTAGAAGTTAATGTCTTTTGCAGTATTACAGACATAGGAAAGTAGTGAACTTGGGATTTGAACTTAGGTTATGATTTGTTGAAAGACAAAAATCAGACATATAGATGCTGAAAAATAACACTAATTACAAGGTAACTCTGACGTTATAGAAGCTAGATTTAGAGGAAATTTTTTCTATCTTAGAAGCAGTGTCTATACACCTTAGTTCGTAATATTATAAGAATTAAAATAAAGTGTTTCCAAATTGTAAAACTCTAAATAATTGGAAGTTATTGTTATTAAAGAATATATATGTGCAACAAGTATTGCTATTTCTCTTTTTCTTGAAATTATGCGTTTTTAATTTACTATGACAGGCTCTAATGTAAGTTATTGACTGACTTGAGAGGAGTCCTGGATGCCTGATATGTGTTCCTCATTTCCTAATTACCTCCTGTATATCCAAACAACATTGACAACAATAAACTCTCTAATTTAAAAAGACGACTGATTAAAATGAAGGGCAATTTTCTACTTACTTTAATGACTTTAAAAGTGCAAATCTTACCCTTTGAATCAACTTGTCATTAGATCTTAAAATAAAAAGTGATATTGCCTTGCCATCATAAAAGCGAGTTTATATCCTTCTCTATGACACTTTCATCAAACAACTTTTTTCAACTTGTTAGTTTACTCATTTATTGTGGGAATGCATATGATAATGTGCTGTATAAAAATCGAGAAATTATTCTCACAGTGGGAAGTCTACTAACAACACTATTTTAATCTTATCTCTCAAACAGAGACAGAAAACATATTAATTGCAGTTTAATTTATGCAACAAATATTTCATTTTAATTATGCTTAATTTATTTGTCAAGCTTTAAAAATGTGAATGACACTGACACAGTTCTTTCTGAGTTTTAAATGAAAGAATTGAAATCAAGTAGAGCTTCTACAAGAAACTGCAAAAGACTCTAATTACTGGGTATAGAATTTGAAAAATTGCTAATCTGATAGCCACAAAACAACATCTGGGAACATATGGATTTGAAGTCTTATTGCTAAATATTTATAATTCTTAATAACATACAAAGGTATCATTAATAAATAGCTGAATTCTCACATGAAAGGATTTTTTCCCTCCTAATTGTACTATCAACAATTCTGTGTTGAATTTTCCTTTATAAAAAAGTTCTTGTTAAGTGCTCTCAGAAGGCTTCAGAAAAACCAGATGTAACTGTAGTTGATTGCTATTATTATCATATACACATGTGTACACATGTATTTATACACATATATTTCTAGAAGAAATGGGGCAAAAAATGTAAAATAACAAAATCTGCCTGGTAATAACTTTGCTTCACTCCCAAAGTGAAGCATAATTATGCTTCCAAAGCACATTTATGAATACACCAATCAGATTGTCACCAAGCCCTTATCACTTTGAGCAAAAACATTCAGAGTTTGATGGCCAGCTTTCTGCTCATTATGACCTTTAAAGTGTTAGTCAGATTTGAGGTACTGCTGATATGACTATCAACCTCCCCAACAGAGCAAAGATTCAGAATGGAATTTAAGTGAAAAAATAAGGTGACCATCTATTAAAATATTAATTTAAAGAAATTGCTTAAAATGTATAAGAATTATTACTTTTATATACTCCAATAAAAAGCAATGAGTTTATGGAAGGAAAAAAAGACAATTAAAATAATTGAAGGGAAAATGAGGCTAAAATAATCACCTATCTCTTTCCTTGGCTTGGACAGACAATAGTGTTGGGTGTGTTTAAGAGCTGATGGGAAAAATCATGAAATGGCATTTTCGAGATTACTGAGTTTCTGGATTTTTAATATTTCAAAATGTACATGCCTAAAGTGTATTCCTCCTAGCCTAATGTGGCTGGAATAGTGGCTCAGCATCAGGAGATATTACCACACAAGTTTAGTCGTTTCCCTTCTACACATTCTTTCCTTGGTGAAATCACCAATGAAATAAGAACTCTTAGGGAACCAGTGAGAAGCATTCACTGGTCTCTAGCAGTTTAAAGGCCCTGCATCCTCACTAATCTACTGTCATCTAACTGCTTAGCCTAACTTTCCCTTCAATTATTTTAATTTTCTTCTTTTCTTCCATAACTTCATTGCTTTTCCTTGGAGTACATAAAAGTAATAATTTTGTAATTATTCTCTATTGATGTCAACCTTGGTTTGTTGAAGGCTATTTTGGTCTCCTATCTATGGAGAGGTGTGTTTTGAATGAATATGGGGATGGAGCTTATATTTGTTGTTTAAGAACCACCCTAGCTTAAGCCTGAGGCCCATTACCAGGTTGGCTATGAGGACTTTGCCAGCCCCAGAAACAAAGTCTGCTTTTGGGTGGGCTTGATCTGCCATTTTTCATTTTGATATAGAGGATTCTACAATTAAATTACATGTCTTTGAAGTATTGGAGGTAGGATACTGTGTAGAATCAAAAATAATTTTAAAATTTAGTAATTTTTAGAATCAAAAAGTAAGTCTTTACTCCAAAAAGGAAATCAGAAACAGCAAAACTTCTGAAAATGAAGCACTGACAACAATGTAAATATGTAGAAAAGAAAAATAATGCAATGTTTTACACTGGATGAGAAAACCTGAAAGTGATAGTTTGAAGAGCTAATCAAAGTACTGTGTGTGTGTGTGTGTGTGTGTGTGTGTGTGTGTGTGTGTGTGTTCAGTCATGTCTAAGTTCATCATGCTCCCACTTGGGGTTTTCTTGGCAGAGATACTAGTCAAGTTTACCATTTTACTGATCAAGAAACTGA
Source organism: Sminthopsis crassicaudata (assembly GCF_048593235.1). Classification (NCBI taxonomy): domain Eukaryota; kingdom Metazoa; phylum Chordata; class Mammalia; order Dasyuromorphia; family Dasyuridae; genus Sminthopsis; species Sminthopsis crassicaudata. The sequence continues at coordinate 114,411,885 of NC_133620.1, read as the reverse complement.
GGTAAACAGGGTGAAAGTGACACAGCTCAGGTGCCTGAGGCCAATATTTGAACTCAGAAAGATAAGTCCAGCATTCTATCCACTCTACCACAGTTAGGACAATTTAATTGGAGAAATGAAATTTAAATTAGAAAACTGGAACCCACAAGGATATCAAAGAATAATCAAGGGTGAAGGTTGTCTTCCCCCCAAAGAATGCAAAAATGTCTAACTCCTTGGGGACAGAGACTGGGTTTTGTCATCAGGAATGGGGGTCTGAGATCTGAAAAGAATCTTTTGTTCTTTTCTGTAGACGTCCACTGTCAATCTTCATTCTTCTAGAATGTAAGCTCATTAAAGGCAAGGATTGACTATGTAATGAGGGGCAAAGATTCACTTCCAACAACTTCTGTAGCATCCAATTAATGGGAATCAGGGGAGCAACTTGTGTTTCAGGATAGGAAATGATATACTGCTTTTGGAATTTCAAAAGTTTATTTACTAAACTAGGTACCTATTCTTGCAAGAGTGTAAAATAAATCTTTCCTGCATTCATCAGTGAAATCAATGGAATTCCTGGTAAGATATTTTGTTTTTTACATGCTTTTGTGTATTTGGTACATGATATAGCTGTTCGAGCTTTGTTATATAAAGAACTACAAACAAGATGGTTGATAAAAGCTATGCATTTTATAATGTCAAACCTCTTTTCAAAGAACCAATGAATACACCAATAAACACACATATATATACATATATAAATATGCACACACAAAAATGTTCTACAGATGAATTTTAATGTCTGTATTTGGATCAAAGTTATAGAACATGATCTGTTTTCAGAAATATTCTTCCCCCACCCAAAGTAAATTAAATTAAGAAAGCAATGTGAATTTTCCCATATGCTATTTCATACTTGGATGCCCATGAACTTTACTAAGTCTGAACTAAAAAACAAATGTGTAAGTGAAAATCTTGGAATGGTATTCAAAATCTCCAGGGATGTTTACTTGCTGTTATCACTCAAAGCTCAGCTTTCTGCAAAATGCTCTTAAAATGAGGACCTGGAGGTGACTTGCATTTACTTAAGGTATGTAAATTAATGATCTTTATCAAATTTGACAAAACATTGATATGTGATAAACCTTAGCTAAGAATTTAAAGTCTCAAAGAAAACCACACTTAATAAAATTATTATATAATTACTATATATACTGTAGAAGTAAAATATAAAAGTTTGAAAGGCTATAATAAAAAGTGAAATAAGCTATCAATGCTTATTGCATTGTTAAATTGGGAGTACACTTGGCACATATTTCCAATGAAGGGAAAAGAACTTTCATGGACAAAATTGTATTCAAGTGCATAGAATATTGATTTTTCACCACATATCTTTTTTATGTTAAGCTCTTTCATTGCTTAAAGCACTTAGTCAGAGTCATTCACATGCATCAGAAAAAAAAGAAAAAACCCTCAAAACCCAATTAAAATCACAATAGCCAACACATAACAACTGATGATTTGCTGAGACAGTTAAAAACATTCTTTAAAATGGTTAGGTCAAAATAATGCAAGTTGGTACCCAGAAGAATGTATAACAGGGTAAAACATCTCCTCTAACAAACTAAACTGAGGAGAAGTTTTAAATTATAGTAAATGTTCAAGGAAATGTTGTTGTAGATGTGTGTATGTGTTTAATTTCCAAGTATATTTTGTTGTTGTTTAAATCATTTATCCAATTTAGTCTAAAGAAAGAGTTCTCCCAAACTTCAGAAATATCTTCTAGCCATGCAGACCAGCAACCTCTTTGTAACTTTTGTAGAGTTTGTCCAGGCCTTCATAGGGTTAAATTAATTTTCTTATAGTCTCATAGATAGATATGTAGAAAAATTCAAATGACAGTTACCAAGAGACTTTTGGTTACCAGTTAGTGAAGAGATAAGTATGAGTTAGAATTTTTATATCAACTGTATGCAAATGCTACTTCCAAAGCACTTAAAACAGCTGATTTCCTTATGTAGGTCACACATTGCTCACAAGATATTGTTTACACTATTAAGACTCTTAATAGACCCTTATATCATAGATAACTTTGCAATTATCTAAATTTTATTGTTCAGCTCTTCCAGTACTGCCTGACTCTTTGTGACCCCATTTGGGGGGTTTGTAGCAAAAATACTAAAGTGGTTTGCCATTTCCTTCTCCATCATCTAACTTAATAGCGGTCAAATTAATGATTATTTAAATTCTACTTCTAGAATTAAGTCCTGAGGACTTCAGCTGGCCTTAATGCCAATAGGTTAAAATATTATACTGGGATATTAATATCTTAACTCTCATCCATCCCTTGATATCTTGAAGGTTAAAATGAATTATTTTAGTATGAAAAGGCTTTGACTTCAGTCTAATAGGGTAAAAATATTTCTAATAATTAGAAGCCATTCTTGGTAATTCTTAGTCTTAATATTAACAGATTAGAGATAGGATGAGCATACCTATATTTGAAGTAGATAATCTTGTAATGCCAGAGAAACTGAAGCAAGATAAAGATTAGAGAGTTTTTAATATTTTATTTGAAAGGGAAAGATTTACCAGGACCAAATGGATCCATGGTTTGGTCCCAATGCTAAATGAGACTATAGTCTCCAAGAATACAGCAGCCAATGTCAAATACAAGATTCTTTTATAGGGCAACAAAAAACCAATGACCTAATGGGAAGAGGCACCCAGGATGAAGATAACATAATGGAGGGAGGTACTGGAGATAGGGAGAAGCTCCTAATATTCTAATGATGTCTAGGATATAAGACTTTTATCCAATCAAACATTCCAATCATAAAGAGGGAAGAGTTATAGCCTAAGGCAAAGTAACTGAGGTGGGACAATTAGGGAAACTGGGTCAGGACATTAAAAGGGAACTGTGGCATAACAATCTCTCCTTTAAAAAGGCTTCCAACTCATCTCAGTTATTGAGGGTCTCTTACTTTTGATATCGCCTTGAATTTTATATTTATTTCTCCACTTCAATGTTTTATGCCTCTAGTGTCTTGGGAGCAGATACTGTTCATTTTTGTCTTTGAATGTAGAGGACCTAATAAAGTACCTTGCACAAAGGAATTACTTTATATGTATAATATTAGAAATTTCTGGGCCATGGCTGCGCCCATCAAGGAGGACTGAAAGAAATTTTTGAAGAAGATGGAACTTATCTGAGACTTGGAGAAAGCAAGGAAGACCCAGAGATAGAAGTGAAAAGGGACATCATTCCAGGCTAGAGGGAGAGCCAGTAAAAATGCCCAGAGACATTTCATTGCAGAGAAATGGAGTGTATTGTGAAGGAAAGAGACTGCAGACAGATGTCATTGGACTACAGAGTTTAGGGGAAAGGAGAATGGTGTAAATAGGCAAAAAGAGGAAAGGGTCAGGTATTAAAGGATTAAAAAAAAAAAGTTTTATATTTGATCTTGAGTTAATAGGAAATTACAGAAGACCCCAAAGATTCTGGAGTTAGTGAGGAAAATCACTTTTGTTCTAGAGGGAATTAGTTTATCTAGAGTTCATTACTATAGACTGTGAAATTATAATATCACCTAAGCATTTAAATAAAATTAAATAAATAAATGTAACGTTCTTGGTTTCGTTTTCTGGAGGTCTCTGGAAGCAACCTTCTTTTCAGTTCAGTAGTCACTACAAGAGTAGCCAGGGGTTAAAATCCAAATCCTTTATTATTTCTTTCAAAGTCTTGTCTCCTTTCCTGGGGCCTGGTTAGCTTTCTTAAAGGCTTTCTGGAGTCTTGGTTTCAGTGGAGAAATGAAGGAGAAGAGCCTGTCATCAAGGTGCTGTGTGAGGGGATGAATGAACCTGAGACCAAGAGCTTGTGCTTCAGCCTCCAGTCCCCTTGTCTTCTGTAGCTCTCTCCCTCCTCCTCTCTGAGAGCTTAAGCTCTTTCCTCCAGTTCTCTTGCCTTCTCTGCCTCTGAATCTGGCTGAGTTTGTCCTACCTTATATGCTCTCTTGTCATAGATGTGAATCTTATAGAACTATATTAAGCACTAAATACATTTACTGAATTAGAGAACAATTAAGCACAATGCTGAACTCCATAACCATTGTCTTTATCAATTCCACTGAGTTAGCACCTTGTAAGTATCCTTATTTCAAGTTCAGAGTTCTGGCCCATATCAAATAAAGGACTATTTGACGCAGATTTCCACATATGAATATACAGATAGCTAGGTTGATATACATATATATGTATATTTTTATTATTTAAATATTTGCAAAAGTAATCATTTTCCTTTCAAATGTTAATTATATTATAAAGACTGAATCAAATAGGTAGAGTTCCTTTTCTCTGGGATATATAAGATAGACAATAAAGTAGTAAATGATATGACCTACATATAAAAAACTAAATATCTATGTAAGAAAGACATAGAGGTCAAAACTTTAAGAATTCTGGATGTCCTTGGTATAGTTGTTCTATTCATTGGTACATAATGCAACCCATCTATAATTTTGTTTTTTTGATGTGGTTTGACAATACTTTACACATGCTCTGAGTCTTCAGAAGATACTTACATTTCACATTTACAAGCTGTCCTCAGTCTCACTAAACTAGAAGAGGACCCTGTATATAAAGGGTATTCAAAACATGTTGTAAACTAAAGTTCTGTATGGGAAAATAGACATGTAAAGTGATGCAGTTCAGTTTGCTTATTTCCTGATTAGATAAAAAGAATATAAGTTTCAAAGAAAATTTGCCTTACTTTTTCTAAGTCTGACTTTCATTTCCATTAGCAATTTTCAAAAGTCCACAGTAAGACCTTCAGATGTACAGCTTGCCAAAGGCATAGAACTGCAAAATCCATAAATCATGCCCAAAAGTGTGTTGAATGTTATAAGAAGAACTATAGTCCATGAGAAAATAAGTGAAGAGCAAGGCATTCATTACATATTGTGGGATTTGTCCCCCAAACCCAGTTCATATGGCTGGAACAGATATACAGTTCACAATAATAGTGATTCACATACATGCACGTGAATATGCTTTATTGCTACCTTTAGCTGGATTAAAAGCAATATATCAAGTTTTATTCTGGTGGTCCTTTTATTAGCTTTTTACCACTTGATCAGCTGATAGGGGTAATAATGAAATGTTTTTTTATAAACTAGAGTTTGCAAGTCCTGTTCTGAGGTTGTAATATTTCAAAAAACAGTCTAAGCTTTGGGGAAAAAACCAATTACAGAAACAGCATTAAAAATGCCAAGCACCGGGCAGAAGCAATTCTGGATCAGTTTAAAAAAGTGATTGATGAAACTCTAATCCAAGCTGAAGGAACAGTTTCACGACAAGCTGTGACCATTCCACACACTTCATTAGCTGCCATAATTAGCCTGGTGTTTCAATTTGTTAGAACTGGTGGGGACAATTTTCCTCAGAATGCAAACATCAAAAACAGAGTCCCTCAGACTTCAGAAGGGACTGATGAGAGGCTTTTCTAGTCTCTGTTAACTAAAAGATTAATTATAGCTGATGGGAGGCTGTGCTGTGATTGTCTCTCTGTCTCTGTGCATTACTTTTAGCATCAGAAGAAAGATATGGTTGACACCACACTACTCAATCATGCAGCTCTGCGTTAGAGAACAAAGTCTATTTAATATACAATTTGGCAATTGAGTTTGGGTTTTTTGTTGATTTCTTTGTTCTTTTGTTTTCTGGGTTGGAGACCCTCACACCTATTTGGTTAAATCGATGAAGTTCCCATATGTTGAGGAAGGGGCTGGGTTGAGAAACTTAAGGAATCATTTCTTTTTGCCACCAAGGATTGGTTAAACATGATTTTATTTTTTTCTATTACTGTTAAACTTTCTTTTGGATAATTTAGTAATATCTTTAAGTGTACAACTAGTTTGTCTATTCTGTAATAAGCAGTGGTCCTATCAGTATTTGCAAATGCAACCCATTACAAAACTAAAACAAATGATTGTTTATCTTATAGCATGTATACATATACACATATGTACACATGTATATACAGATACATGAACATATATGTATGTCTAATACATCTAAGTTTGTGAGTACATATGTAATTCAGGACTTGGATATATATGAATTCTTGAAAATCTAAGTAAAATGGAAAAGATAGAAGAACTAATGTCTCTACCTAATTTCCTTTGGAAATAAATGATTTAATTTAGGATTGGGAATACATATGTGCTAATTTTTATCAGTGGTAGGAATTCCAAAACAACAACAATGACAATAATATCTTAATGTTTAAAAATAATCTATTATTATTATATTATTTTATCTTTACAATGATCTTGGGAAGATAAGTGCCATTATTATTGCCAATGAAAAAACTGAGACAGAGATTAAATGACATGCTCAAAATACAATTAGCAACTGTCTGAGGCTGAATTTGAACTCAGTTCTTCCTGCCTTCATGAATAGTTTAATATTCCCTATGCCACCTAGCTATCAGACAGGGCTGCTCATGAAAGAGAAATTAGCAATCAGGTCACTGTTCAACATGGACACATCAGCCAAAATAAGGATGTTCTTGGTCGGCATATTATGAATCATTTAATAATGCATATTAAAATCATTATATTTCATCTAAAGCATTTTTTTCCTTTATATAATTTCTTAGGCCATTTAAAATCTATATTGCTCAAGAATTTCCCAAGACTTTTATCATTATTGCCTAGCTACAATTCCATTTTGAAATGACTAGAATCATTCTCAGAACATAACTTCTATATTTCATAAGTAATCCTCTCCAAAATAATCTTTGATGTAGTCAGAATAACTTTATTAGAGCCAGAGAGGTTTATAAATGATTTAAATGGTTAAAATCTGTCATCTTGAACTTAGGTCAGTTCATCAAAAATTACCAAGGGCTGCATAGAGTTTTAGTTTATTGTTAATTATCTAGAGGAACAACATTCTTTTTAATCAAAACATCTAATGCTTATACATAAATAAAAATGTAGACTTTAGTATTCATTTAAAATTCTTTCTGATATTCACTAATTATATAAAATCTAACTAAAAACAATGGAAAATCATAGGATTTTATATTGGAAAGTTTCTCCAAAAATAATTTATTCAATTTCATTTTACAGACAGGGAAACTAACACCAAGAGAGCTGAAGTTGCTTGATCAGCGTCAACATGGAAATAAAAAGCTGGGATTCCAAACCCAATCCTTTGATTCTAAAGGCAGTGCTCCTAGCATGATACCTGGCCTGTTCATTCAAAGGCATTCTGAAATTCATACTGTTTTTTTCATTTTGATTTTACAGAAAAACTACAAAGAAGTAGTATATGTTTGTATATTCACATATACATACAACATATCTGTTATATATTATATATTGTATGTAATCATATCTTGAGACATAGCTATATACATATACATATATATTTTAATATATATATATATGTAAAAATATATATGTACATATTGAGTATTGAGGGAGCTGCTCCCAGAGATATTGCATAATGAGAAATCTTTCTGTCCACAAGTGTTAGTATTCTATTACTATTCCCTGTTCACTTCCTGCAAACTTTTTTTGGGATAAAGAAAAAAAGCCTTTTGATTGATGGCCAAACCAAAAGTGAGCAGACATGTAAAAGGTACTGATTGATTGAATGATCTCTCTTCTCTTGGTAACTGAGGCAAAGAGAGAAAAAATGCCAGTGACCTACTCTCTTTGTGGTTGATATAGTTATTCAGTCTTTCAGTCATGTCCTATTCTTCATGACATTATGGACCATGGCACCCCAATATTGTCCATGGGGTTTTCTTGGCAATTTGTCATTTACTTTTCTAATTAATTAAGTGTCTTATGTAAAGTCACACAGTCTGTAAATGTCTGAGTCCAGATTTGGCATTTGATCAGGTCTTCCTGGTTCCCAGGCCCAATATGCTATCCATTGAACTAACCAACTCTCTTTACTGAGGTCCATATGTATCCATGAGCACACAACATGACTGTTTTTCTGTCCCCTGTTATGTTTTATTTGTCCTGATCCTAAGTGAATGAGTTTTGGAGATGAAACAGGCCAGGACTTTGTGACTTTTAAAAGGCAGAAGAGTGGCTAGACATCCAGAAACTGTCAAGATGATGAAAAACATGATTTTATGGGATTCAGCCTAGGAAAGAATTGATCTAGAACCAAGATGTTTTTCCCCTAAAAGCAAGGGAATACGTTTGTCTCTACTGCAATGGGAAATAATATTGTAAGAAATTCCTGCAAGTCAGGACCTGCCAGCAAGGATAGAAGTGAACTTAGTATGGCAGATTCTTTGCAGTAGCCTCTTTAAATTTGAGCCTACTCTCTCTAGTGCCTGAGATAATGGAGGGAGAATATGCTCCAAATTTGAGGAAAAGTTCATATGTCTGGTTTTGCTACATTTTTTATTTCAGTAAATATCTCTTTGATATTTGGCTAATTGAATGGCTAATATTGGTATGCTATATCAATCAATCAATAGCCACTGCTATTGGTATTGAGGAGATATTAATTGGCATAGGCAAATAACATTAGATCAATAATAGCTGTCAATTGATATGGCAGAGAACTCACAATGGAAATTCAAGTGAATAGTATCAGAAAAATATTCATGACACTTTTGTGTTACTTCAAGGGGGAAATAAAGCCTGTCATGCCCTCAGCAATCCACTAATATAAATTATGTATTGTAATGTAAGTCCAGAGTCTTACATCAGGATAAGGAAATAGGAGTAAGTCTGTAAGTAAAATAGGAATCTGTGGCAACAGAAAGATTTAACATTCAAGAGAAAAGAATTAGTTATCATCATGATGAAAATGCTTTGTAAACTTTAAAGTCCCTTATATTCAGTTAAATTAGTAAACATTTATAAATATCTACTGCATGTAATGGAGATACTATGTATTCATAAATGTAAGTAGTCCTTATTAATACTCTTCATTGGCTACTGAGTAAATAGGAATCTCTTAAAATGCAATTCAATATGGCAGATGACATATTAAGCAGTTCTAAATTCCTAACTTTTAAGGGCTATCAATCTAAAAGTGTTATTTATGACTTTAAAAAAAATTAGGGGACATAGACAAAAGAATAAAAATATTGAACAAAAGTAGGCAAAATTGAAGATTTCACTCTATGAAATGTGTGCATTTGTGTGCGTGTTTCCTATTCCTTCCAGTTTACTTCCTCTATAATATTTTAAGTTATGAACTTTACCTTTACCCTCACTGAATACTTTGAATTCTGCTCTCTAGAAATTGAGGGTTCATAGGATTAGGACTGTCTATAGTAACAATGATGATAATAATAACATTTATGCAAAGCATTATTATTTACAAAGTTCTTTATATTTCCTCATCTGATTCTCATAACATCCTGGGAAGTAGTAGGTGCTGACATTTCCCTATTTTTACAGTTAAATTCTGAGGCAGATAGTGGTTAAGTGACTTGTTCCAGGATCATATAACTAGTAAATGTCTAAGGTCAGGTTTGAACTTGAGTCCTCCAGGCTCCAAAATTAATGTCTCAGTCACTGAACCATCTAGCTGATTACATTATTTCTTTCTCCTTTCAATCAAACAATAAACATTTGTTAAGTGTAAGGCTCTGTGCTGAGTGCTGAGGAGACAAAAGAGACAAAAGATTATCTCAAGTAATTTACAATCTGGAGCTGGGAGAAAACATGCAAACAAATATATACAAAACAAGTTATAATCAGGATAAAAAGGAAATAATTTTAAAAGGGAAAGTCCTAGAATTAAGAATGGTTAAGGAAGGGGAGGTTTTAGTCAGGAGGAAGTCAAGGAGGTCATGTGCCAGATCATATAAATTAGAATGTTCCAGGTATGGGGACATACCTATCACTGAGAGATGGGACATCTTGTTTGCAGAAAAGGCAATGTCACTAGATCAAAGAGAAGATGTCGGGAATAAAGTGTAAGAAGACTAGAAAGATAGAAGGGGACCAGCTTAAAAAGGGTTTTGAATGCCAAACAGAAAAAAACTGTATTTGTTCCGGGAAGCAATAGGAAGCCACTGAATATCAAGTTTTAGGGGAAATCGCATTAGTGGCTGAATAGAGGATGGGTTGAAGTGGGCAATTCAAGGGACTCAAGGCAAGTGGACTCACCATCATATTACTGCAATAATCAATGTGTGAAGTGATGAGGACCTGCCCCAAAGTGATGGCAGTGAAGAGGAAAAGGGGGCATTATTTGAGAAATGTTTCAAAGGTAAAATAAGCCTCAACAACAATATAGATATGGGAGATAGGAGATAGTGAGAAAACACCTAGTTTCTAAACCTGAGACACTAGGGGGGTGGTATTGGGAGATGAAATGGGGAAAAGGTAATTGTTTCTGTATTTATACACATTATAATGTATATTTTTAATTATATTCATATGATTCCCTGGATATCCAGTTTGTGATTCCTGAAAAGCAGTTGGAGATGTGAGATTGGAGGTCAGTAGAGACATCAGGGTGGGAAAGGTAGATTTGAGAATTATCAACACAGAGATAAAAATAAATCTATGGGAACTGATGAGATCACAAAGTGAAGTAATATGAAGGGAAAAAAGAAGAAGCCTAGGACAAAGTCATAAGTTAAGAGGGTGTGATCTGGAAGAAGATCTTGCAAAGGAGAGGAGAGATTATATAGGTAGGAGAAAAATTAGGAGAGTGGTGTCCTAAAAAATCTAGAGAGAAGCGAGCACTGAAGTAGAAAGAATGATCAACAGTGTAAGAGGCTGAAGAGAAGTTAAGGAGAATGAGGATTGAGAAAAGAACACTAGATTTGGCTACTGAGAAATTATTATTACCTTTCAAAAGAGTATTTTCAGTGGAATGATGAGGTTAGCAGCCAGATTGTAATAGGTTAAGGAGAGAAAAAGAAGAAAAAAGTGGAGGTATAAATTATAGATGGCCTTTTCAAGAAATTTAATTACAAAGAGCAGAAGAGATATGGGATAACAGTTAACAGGGATGGAAAGATCCAAGTGAGTATTTTTTCAGGATAAAAGAGATATGGATATGTTTGTAGGTTGTAGAAAATGAAAAAAAAAAGTTAAAAGGTTAAGATAGGAGACGGGGTAATCTTTTGGAGGAGAGGGGATGGATTGAGATCATTTGAATAAATAAAGGGTTTAACCTTGGAAAGGAGTAAGGCCACTCCATCATGTGAAATAGGGGTGAAAAGGAGAAAGTGACCAAAGGCACCTGAGTCATAACCAATGAGGAATAGAGAAGAGGAAATTCACAATTAAAAACCTATTTTTTTTCTGCAAAATATGAAGGAAGTTTTTTTCTTCTTTTGTATTAGGAATCCTAAAATGTAGATGTTCACTCTCCATCCCTCTACTTTCCAAAATTCCCACCATTTCCATTTCTGGAATCAGATTCTCCTTTTTGATGGAATCAGATTCAGAATTACTCATTTTAAAAGATTAAATTATCATTAAGGAAAGCCAAGTATTAGGCTGTTCTACTTTTGGCAGAGAACTATAAAATAGGTTTCAACATAACTGAATCCTATCACTTTTCTATCATGCCTCTGTTTGTGGTAGTAATTCTGTTACTAAAATTTCTTATTTATTTCTTCTTTCTGACCAGGTGGTCTGTAGCATTGCTCCAAACACTTTTATTTCCTCTTGAACTTATCTTTATCTTTTGTTCATTTAGCAAAAGATAAACATTCTAGAGCCACATCTCAATGATATTTTCTATCCTACCAAGATATTTTCTATCCCACCAAGTCTCTGTGGTATCTGAGATATCAAATGAAACTTTTTAAATAAAAATATACAGATTATCTTGATTGTTAATAATACAATAAGTATTTATTACACATCTACCAATGCCAGGCAGTACGCTAATGACTAGAGAACAAAGACAATTATATGTTTATATAAATAATGTTTTTCTCCTAATTTCAATCATTCTTATGATCAAAGTTGGGAAGAGGAATAGGCAAGATGGACAACACTCCCAAGGTGCAATGTGCAAGAGAGCACAGGAGATTCTATTGAATAATACTTTTTATAAATTATTCATATATGCTTTATGACAGAAAATTCCACTCTCCATGGCCCCATAGATTTTTATTTTGTCATAAATCAAACAATAGGATTTCAGGATCATCAATCAATTGATACATTTATTATAGGTCACTGTGCTTAGTTCAAAAGACTGAAAGAAAAAGTGAAAACCACTCTTGCCTTCAAGGTGATTTTAATCTAATAGAGGATACAATTCATACTTAAATTGGTGTATATGTGATTTATGAAGAATAGATATCAAACAGTCCTTGAGGGGATGGCACAACAGCTCTATAGACAAAAGAAGACCCCCAAGTCTTAAAGGAAACCAGGACTATTAAAATATGGAGGAGCTAAGGGAGAGGAATTCAGGCACTTAATTCTCTTTGCAGAAAGACGGGAGAGCAGCAAATAGCACAGTTAGACTATAGAGTGCACAGAGAGTAATGATTTGCAGTCAGACTGGAAAGATATAAAGAGATCAGGTTGTGAAAAGCTATCTGTGCCAAATAGGTGAGTTTTATTTGATCTTAAGAGATTATTGAGGAGCCAGTGGAATTTATTGAATGGGGGTGAATGGTGACAATTATAAAATTTTGAAAAGTCACTTTGACAAATGTATGAGGAAAAATAGTAGTAGTGACTAGAATTTATATAGTGCCTCAAAGATGGCAAAGCATGATACATATAGTATCTCATCTGATTATTAGAACAACCCTGGGAGGTAGATGGCTATTATTATCCTTATTTTACAGATGAGAAAACTGAGGGAAACAGCATTTAAGAGACTTGTTGAGGTCACATAGCTACTAAGTAAAAGAATCAAAGTTTGAACTCAAGTCTTCCTAACTATGTTTTTAATCACTTTCTGAGGATAATCTCAAATGGTTTTTCCAGAATGGTTGGACCAGTTCACAACTTCACCAGCAAGCACTCTTGCAATCATCTTTTCCTAACACTTCAGAAAATGATTATTCTTAGCTTTTGCCATCTTTGCCAATTTGCTTGGTATTGAGTGGTATTTTGAGCTGTGCTTCTCTGATTATCAGTGATTTACATTTATTCTTCATATAATTGTTACAGCTATTTGACTCTCTTTAAGCCCAAATCACTCTGGCTTTCACTGACTGAACAATAATAGGTTCCAGCTCAAGCCTCACTTGATCATTGTTTGGATCTTGATGGTTTCAAGTAAGCATATAAATTTAATTTAGGTAATGTTATTCTTTTTTTTACTGGTATAGCTCAACCATAAATACTGAATTGCATTCTAATTATGTAAGTTTTTCTTCATTTCTTTGAAGAACATTTTAAATTGTATTTATAAAAGTATTTAGTATGTTTTGACAGATTTAATTTTAAGGAGTGTATGCATTTTGTAGTTACTTTTAAATGGATTAATTTTACTATTATTCCCTTCTGGATTTTCTGGTTGCTTTTAGCATATATGTATTTTGTTCTCATAAACATTTTATATAAATAAAAAGTATTCAAATACAGTTATTGGTATTTACTCAGTTATTTATTTTATTTTATTAATGCCTTCCATGATTTTCCCAATTATTGAGAAGTCATAAAGACCTAGATTAAAATCTTACTTCTGACATGTACTAGTTGAGTGGCTCTGTGAACCTCAGTTTCTTTTTTCACATTTCCATTCTTATGTCATATTACTCCCCTATTTATACTTCCTTTTGTAGCCAAGCTGGCTTGATAGCTCTATTTTCTATACAACATTCTCTCTCCAATTTTTAACCTTTTGCATAGGTGGTTCCCCATGACTGGGATACTATTTCTCATCTTGGTTTTATATAATCCTTAGTTTTATGTAAAGTACAGTTTAGGTAACAATTCCTACACTACGTCTTTCTTGGTTCCCCCAAGTCGATTGGGCTCTTTTCCTCTTGAAACTACTTGTCTTTGTATATACTTTGAATTTACTTAACTATGTACTTGGAGTAACCCTCTTAAAAATCTAAAATCCTTAAGAGAAGGGATTATTTGCTTTTTGTTTATCTCTGTAGTATGGTGTCTAGTACATAGTAGGTGTGTATATTTCTTTGACTGGAATAAATTTAAAGTAGTTCTGGATTAGGTGACTTGAACAACCTTGCAACATAAGGAAACAAACTATAAGTAAAATTGAAACAACTTATCTCAGAATAGCTATGATATTTAAGTGTGCCATAAATAATATCTTTTAATCTCTTTAGCTATAATCACTGTCAAGTCTTATTGAACATTAAATTGCATGATCACCAATAAGTAAATCCTATTTGGTTGCCAGTCTATCAGGACTGAAGTAATGTTCACTGAAAAAAATATCGACTGAGTTATACATGGTTATACATAGTTAATAACAAGATAGTCAAGCATTTGTTTTATAATATGTTATAAAACAATTAAAGACAGTGTGGCAAAAGACAAATATTTTAACACAGATTAAAATGATGTGGCATAACTAAGGATCCCTGGATTCTAGGTATATCAAATGAATATCTGGATCAAGCAGGAAAATGTCATTTTTGTTTTGTTTTGTTTTGATTTAGATTTGGTGACCAAAAGCTGACCACAAATCTGCTTGTGTACTTGCACTCTCTTCTCTTATATGTTTTCGTCTCGTTTTTCTCTGTCACCCTCCAAAAAAATGGTGGAAAAGTATGCAAAACACTGGAAAATCATATTAGTGCTATTTCTGTTCCATTACTCTCTTCTTTTTCTTTTCCCCAGCATAGGTTTTTACCTCTTATTTTTCTTGTAATGACTCTTTCAAGCTTTCTCACCCCTCCAATAATGGAATTTGTTTTGCTTATAAATAAATCCCTTCTTTACTTAACTCTTTCTTTATCCACTCTCCATATTTCCTTGTTAAGTTTAATTCATTTCTACATCAATCTCTCTCTTGGTGTTTTTGTCCTCCCTTTTTTGGTTCTGATGAAAGTGAAGTCCACATGATATCTGTCCCTTCTTTGTAATGTTCGAACTACCTTTCTAGAGGACCTCGGGACCAGCCCGAGTCCTTGGTCTTAGAGGAGGAGTGAAGGATGCAATACAGCCACCATGAGGCTGGTCAAGAATGGAATGAATCATTTCCAGTCCTTCTCAAGCCCTTATATACCTTAGTACAATTACATCATTATAGCATGCTGAATATATGTGAACTAGAAAACCATCACATCACCATACTAAATACTAAGTACATATGTGAACTAGAGAATCATCATCTTATCAATTCTACTGAGTTAACACCTTGTTTCAAATATCTTCTCCACAGTTCTGGCCTTCTACACTCCTTCCTCTGTAGTTTGCATTTTCTTCATTTCATATAACAAGTTATATGAGACTATGACTTTCCTTCTCTTTATCTTCCTTTCTTCCCTAGTATATTTATTTTCTTTCCCTTGACTTTCTTAACACACACACACACACACACACACACTCACTCACACACACACACACACACACACACACACACACACACACTCATACAACCATTCTCAGATCCTCTATTTATCTTTTTAAAATCCATGATCTTTGAAGATATTAGGCTATCTAAAAGGATACTCCCTTTAGTTCCCATGTTCCCCAGTTCCCATGTATTGTATATAGTCCCACCCAAATTTCCAAATGTATGGATATCTAGTTTTAAAAGTTTTTTTTATATAAATTTTTTTTATAAAACTCTTGTTTTATATTTTGAAGCTTGTTCTATCCAGCTGCCTTTTCATTAGGTGTGCTTGAAAGTCTCCTATGCCTTTAAAAGTCAATTTTCCTTCAATAGTATTAAACTCAGAAAGTTTATATTTTATCAGAGGCAATAATGTTTTATTATTACTAAGTTTACTAAGTAGGAGAGTGACATGGCAAGACTCATTTCTGAAATCATTTCAACAGCTTTGTGAGGGACAGACTAGAGTGGAGAGAAACGAGTCAAGGGAGACTAGTTAGAAGGCCACTGGAATTAGTACAGGTAATGAATTAGATCTTGAATCAAGAGAATTACTATATGAGCAGAGAGAAAGTGTTAGAACACTTAGAAGATTTTGTGAAGGAATAAACAGCAAAATTTAGCAACTGATTGTGAGGGGAGGGAGAATGAGGAATCAGTGATAGTATTAATTACAAACCTGGAGGAATAGAAAAGCAAAAAAGTCAATGTAAACTCAGGTTGCTTTAAAAGAGACATTTAGTCTAGGATCAGATCTCCGGATTTAATTTCTACACTTTAGGAAAAACATTGACAAGCTAGAGAGAATTCAGAGGACTATTATCTGGGTTCAAAAGGAGGAATCAAGTATTTTTAGCCTAGAGAAGATAAGATTTAAGTGGGATATGAAGTCTGTCTTCAAGTATTGGAAGAGTGGTAATGTGGAAGGAAGGTTTCATGCATATTGCCTGATCTTAGAGAAAAGAACTGTGAGCAATAAGGTCCTTTAAGAAATATTATGGAGTGGGTTCTTATTCACTTACAAGTTGGACCAGAAAGCTTCTGAAGTTCCTTCTCTGCAGAAATTCTTTGAATGGAGCCTAAAGAATGGATCTAATATCCAGGAATTTTTTCATGTCTAATAGGCTTTAACCATAGGAAAATTCACAAATTTCATGTTATGATAAGTTCAAGTACACACATATAGGAGCATTCAACTTATATCTTACCTTTCAGCTTAGAAACATACAAAAACAAACAAGCAAATATTAATTTTAAAAACACATTTGTGAATTATGAAAATTCTCCACCACTTTTCTAGAATTCTAGAATTTCTAGAGTTTTAACTGAGAATATTCTCCTTATAAAGGCAGTGTATGTAGCTGTCATTGACAATATTTTCCTAAAGGACAAAACTGGTAAAATAGCATCAGAGTTGCATTTTTGATGCTGCTATATGAAGGGGAAAACCATCAGGAGTATTCATCGACTGGTCCTCTTGCTTTATATCAAAACTTCAGACACAAATGTCCATGTGAACCAGATGACACTTGACCAACAGTGTTAATGACAATTCTGCAAATAGTCAAAAAATGCTAGGAGAACATAATGATATTATAGATACTTCTAGAGTCCATAAAAAAAATCAATATTAACTTCTTCATTGTATTAGCAGCATATATTCTGGATATTTCTATAATAATTTTTGCTTTTTGATTCTAGAAATTCTTTAAATTCTCACTAAATAAACGATTATAAATAAACATTATCAAAACATTAAATAATATTGAAAGTAGAATACTGATCCATTTGAGCATACTAAGGTCCTTGGCTGAAAAATCATTGCTCTCCAGTATTTTTCAGAGGTGATGAAGGAGAAACCAATAAGCTGAGGATGTATTTATGGTTTCCTAATCATCATTGTATATACATTGCATTTTCTCAGAATATTAATATTGTCTAATATTAATGGAATTGAGAGAAGAGGGGAATGAAATGTATCCAGCTTCCTTATGTATTTTGATGTCTTCCTCCATTTGATAGTTAAACTACCAATAAGCATCAGGTCAGCTTGTACCAATAAACTAAATAAAACATGGATAGCTAGCCAGACAGACTTTGTGGAAAGAGAAAAAAAATTCTCTTCCTTCTTACATATCCTGATGCTATATTATTAAATATTTCTACATAAGCACTCGTGTTTAACTGAAGATATAAGAGAAACATAGGAGGAGGAGGAAGAAGGAAGGAAGGAAGGAAGGAAGGAAGGAAGGAAGGAAGGAAGGAAGGAAGGAAGGAAGGAAGGAAGGAAGGAAGGAAGGAAGGAAGGAAGGAAGAAAGGAAGGAAGGAAGGAAGGAAGGAAGGAAGGAAGGAAGGAAGGAAGGAAGGAAGGAAGGAAGGAAGGAAGGAAGAAGAAATCTGTATAAGTGAAGAGGTGTCAAAATAGTTGTTGGCTAGCTTTGAAAAAAAAACAACTTAGAAGACTGATTGTTAGCTTTGGATGTTAGCTTTGGAGGCCTTTCATAGACAAAGAATTCAACAGCTTTTCCCAAAGTCAAAGCACAGCAGAAAAGACTGGCAGGTTTGTGATTTTAATAGACTGAGAAAGTTTAAATACAACTTTTCATAATTTCAAGAATCACAGTCTAGCTCTAAAACTTCCAGGATAAGAATTTTATAGTGAGGTGATAAAACCTTAGGCTGTCAAACAAAAGACTTTGTCCTCCACAAAGGTGTACAGCTGCATATCTAGGGCAATCATCTCACCTAGGGTAATGTAAATCTTACAGGCCTCAGAAGAATACATTTCCCTTGGTCTCTTTAGGGCCATAGAGTTATTAATAATCAGATGTAGCGATCTTGCCATTTCAGGCTTAATTGCCATTTGAAAACCAGAGGTTTTCAAGCTTGCTATGCTTCTTGATGAAAATGTGCATCCCCATGTTTGGTCACCATCACCCACACTCCATATTGTGGAATCAAATGTATACAGGGCTGTCCAGCTAATCCAGTAATTGATTACTATTGTTTAGATGTTCCTTTAATCTTAGACATAATGTACCACACCTACCTTGAACCTCAGATTCCAATCTAAGAGCATTAGATTGGAAGTCAGAAGACCTGACAAAGTTTAATATTTATTAGCTACATGACCTTGGTAAAATTACTCATCTTCATTGAACCTCAGGTTCCTGCTCTATAAAATGTACTTCCTATCTCTCAGGATTATTGCCAGGAATAAATGAGTAAATATATTAAAAATGTATTGTAAGCTAATAAGTGTTTTGTAAATATAAATTGTAATATAGTACAGAATTGGTAGGAAACATATATATGTGTATATTTATGCATATATATATTTATATAAACACTCACATAGAAATACATCTGCATCTTTATTATCTATACACATTTGAGTGTATGTTTTTTCCTACATCCTCCTATTACTTCTGGCAAAATCAGAGAGCAGTGATCAGTAATAATAGGAAAGTGAAGTCTCTGGTGTGTTACAGAAGAGAGGGAAAAAACATAAACTGAATATTTGATTATTGGAGGCCATCCTCATAAGAAAAATATTTTCCCTCAATTACATCTAATTATTTAATTGTTTACAGTCACTAATGAAACGAAACCACTCAAAACAAACAACAGTATGGTCTCTTTTTCAGTAAGTGTATAATCATCAATCCATATATGTAGAAAGCTTCCTAAAATTATATGAAGCTGGTCTGTTTAAATAGAAAGGCATATTTTATCCCAATCAATGCATAAAAGTAAAATTATCCATAACTAAGGCATGTTTCTCTGCTGTACAGTTCAGCTGTAATGATCCCCACACACTGCACTTGCACATCAATTATGATAATCATAATCACGGTCGTTAAGCTGAATGTTCATTATTATCAGGATGCTGGTGACAGCAGATTCAATCATCGAGTGCCATGGGCAGGCAGTCACAGTCCCACCCAAGTTTCTGCAGACAGCGTTGTGCCACATTAAATCTATGATGTGTTCCACATCCCACTCCATCCCAAAAGCTGTAGACGGTAAAGGTCAACTTTATGTTCTGTGCAATATGCTTAGGTTCTCTAAATTAATTCTTTGGAGTGCTGGGTATTTTTATGCTTTGTAGATAATAAAATCCTGTTTGGGCCAAAATGCCTGTGAAAATAATGAAACAGTGCTGCAGTGGTGTTGTAATTCACCTATAATAAGGCATAGAAGGAATCTATCAACAAGAACTATCTTAAAATGTCACTTCCTGAATTTTGCAAACAAGGAAAAAATTAAATATATTGTTAAAAGTGTTTGTAAAATGCATATGCAAATTCATTATAATTCAGCTAAGGCCTGTAGACTATCATTTCTGCCTCAATAAGTATGAACATATGTGAGTGTTTTGATAACTAAAAGATTATAATAAGTGCATTGGATCCCTAGCTTGTCCAACTGTTGAGACATCTCAAAACATATTAGAGTTTTGGTGATTGGTAGTAGTTTTACAACGTTTCATACTTATTTCAAAATATCAAATAATAATAGTAATAATAGTTAACATTTATATTGAATTTTCTAGATGCAAGGCACTGTGCTAAATGTTTTATGATTACCTTATTTGATCCTCATAATAAATGAGAGAAACTAGTATTATCACCTTTTTTACATTTAATTTTGCAATTAATAAAATTGAGGCAGAGGGCAAGTAATTTGCCTGGGGTCACATAATTAGTAAATGTCGAAGGTAAGATTTGAACTCAGATAAGAAAAACCTTTTATAAGCTTTGAAAATCTGATCTTTGATCAAGACACAGACCTATAATTTAAGCCATTTAACTTAAGAACATTTCATAAATGGAAAAACTAATCTGAGTAATGTTCATGACAGTTATATTATTTTCCAGTATTAATTTTTTAAGGGAAAATTAAGTTTTTACAGCCACTTTTCTCAATATGCTGAATATAATTTCTTTTTCAAATATTCATTTTTTCTCATTTATAATTCATTATTTTTTAAAAGTAAACACAAATATCAACTAATATTTTCCATATTAATTGCTTTCACAAGGATGTTCATTAGGGAAAGAAATCTGAAACCATCAAAGATGGCTGAATAGAAGGAACTCCCACAGCTAGCATTCTCTAATTACTACTCCAACAAAGACTTTGCTACACCACTAGGAAAGAGTGGTGTGCTGAGTCATGAAATCCAAGGAAAACATAAAACATTTTTTCTAAGTGAGTATGACTGGACAGCAGCAGAGTTTTTAGACACTGGGAACTAGATATAGTCAATAAAGCCATGAGAAGGCTTACTGAATTGAGGCCTGCTGCTGTATGGCAAGAAGCAGTCAAAGATCCAGCCAGCCTGAAGTTTGTGGCTCTCAGTGATCAGTAAGAAGAGATAACTAGCAACTTTATCCCCATGATCTGAAAGCTGGATACAATATGGTCACTGAGCAGTTAATCTCCACCTAGTGGCCTATCCATGGCTGCAAACCAAGTCAAGAAATTATGCTGGCTCTGACTTTATATAATGGAAAAGGATCAGGAACAGAAGCAAGGAGCTCAGACTAAGAGAGAACTTAAGAGTTCTATCACTCTGAATCTACAGATCCTTCAAGCTAGGTCAACTAGAATTCCTAAAAGAGAAAGCAATAATTTTTTAGAAAGAATTCAAAACAATTGAATGAAATGAAAACCTAGGGAAAAAAAAAAAGAAAAAAAGAAGTGCTTTGGGGGAAAAGATTTGAAAAGGGATGACTAAATAGCTTAGTATGGGAAATACAAAACCTTATCCAAGTAAGAGATTCCCTACAAATTATAATGGGTCAGAGAAAAGTTAGCATTTCCTTAAAAAAAAAATTAAATATATTAAAAAGTATGTAGGATGGGTGCTAGATCCTCTTTCCCAAATTAACTAATCAGGGACATCTTCAGGTACAAAGAGAAAGCATTTATTTAGTCCCTGCAGGGAGAGGCCCAGGCACACCTGGGAGCCACCCCCAATTAGTTCCATTCAGTCTCTCCCCCCTTTTAATCCATTTGAAGATTTCTCACCCAAATACATCTTCCAGTAGGGCATCTTTGTGACCTTGGCCTTCAGGCTGCTCCCTCTCCAGTATTAACTGTAATCTGCCTTCTACCATTTAGAACCAACACAGGCCCATCAGTGGAAGTAAAAAATTTGAAAAAAAAAACAATATAAGGCACCTCACATACAGAACAACTGTTCTGAAAAAAAAAAAAATCAAGGAGAGATAATCTAAGAATCATGGACTACTAGAAATACATAATATGAGTGAAAGCGAGAATCAGAAAGAGACAGAGAGACAGCTAGACAAAGACAGAGGTAGAGATAGAGAGAGATAAAGAGTCAGAGATAGAGAAAGAAACAGAGCCTGAATATCATTATTTTAAGACATTTAGAAACAGAGATAAAGTGAAAACAGAAAGAATTCAACTATCACATCCTAGAATAAGTCTCAAAATGAAAATTCTTAAGAACATCAAAGCCCAAATCCAAGTTTTCAATTCAAAGAGAAAAATCACAAAAGTAGTTTGAAATAGACCAAGGACTTATAGTGTAGATTATACAAGATTTAGCAGTTATTTCCTTAAAGAAATGGGGAGCTTAGAACATGATATTCTAAAAGAAAAAAAATATTATGTATATATATATGTATATATATACACATATATACATATATATGCTTACATTCAAGAATAACTTGCCCAACAAAACTAATTGCCTTACATAGGAAAAATGGAATGAAATAAAACTTTTCAAGTTTTTCTGATTAAAAGACCAGAACAGAATAGAAACTTTAAAATACCTATTTGGGTACCAAAAGAAACATGAATTGGTCAATTTGAATAGACAATTGAAAAGGACTTATTTAGTTGAAGTAATATTTACATTCTAATCAGGTAAGATGAGACAATTATCCCTTAAGAAATCTGTCATCAGCAGTCAAGACACAGGGCCTGGGAAAGGCTTTTTTATATTTTGATTATTTTAAAAGAAGGTAAGGGATAGGGAAAGAATACACTGGAGAAGAAAGAGAGAAGAAAATATACTTACAGAACTTACCTGATTTGAGGACCAAATGAGATAATATGTAAAATACTTTATAAGCCACAAGTGTCAGTTAATATTACTATAAGTATGGCTGGTCTAATGTTTGGTGTGCAATTGCTGAATTTATCAACCTAAATATTCTTTTTTTTAAAAAGTGATTTTTTTCCCTTAAAATTATTAGTATGACAATGCTCTACTTAGGCCAAGATGTTCATTTATATACACACATACACAAAAGGGATGGATATTGCACTGTACAACTTCAAACAGGAAGCTATGAGCCTAATAAAGTAAATTACATATAGCCTGATAACTGAAGAAGTTGCATCATTAGAAGGAAAAACAACTTTAATACTTAATATTAAACTTATTACTTTTGGTATTAACAGTGATTGTGTATTCATAACAATGTGAATTTGTAAATGAATATTTTCCATAATATTTAGATTTATCAATCAGTTTCAATCATCAACCAGATTTTTTTAGGACACAGGTATCATTTTAAATGGCTGAGGACTAATTTGTGAAGTAGAAACTTAGCAGCCTCAAAAAACTAATTGACTTTCCAGAGTAACCAGCTTACTCTAAAGCATAACTTACCCAATGCCAAATATTAATCAAAGCCTCAAGAAAGGCTGCTAAGGGTCAGGCCAGATATCTTCTGTCTGTGTAGGGAGTCTATCATTTACATATGTGTGTGTGTGTGTATGTGTTTTATATATATATATAACCTCAGGTAGAAAGACTTTGGACTGTGGGTTTACTAGTACCCTGAGCTTTCCTTCTCCTGCTTGGCACAATGTATTTCCTGAGCTTGCCAGGCACCAGGTCAAGCATCTTCCACCTCTCCCAAAGAATCTGTTTTCATTTCTACCAACACAAGGTATTTTTACCTCCTTCTCTAATACAATTGCCTCCCTGGAATCTGGAGAATGTCTAGGACAGAGTCAGCTCTCCTTTCAACTTTAGTTCTCCCATCTCCTGTTGCACCTATTCTTTAAGGGTAGAGGAGTGGTATCCTGCATTCAAAGATGAACATTCTCACCGTGGTCATATCCTTCACATCCCAGTGACTATGAACTCCTATAGATCATCATCATAACCCAACTTTATACTTCCTACCAACTGATTCCTCATTCACCCTCACCTCAAACTTTCATTCTATATATCCATTAAATTCTTCCACTGTTCCCTCTGGAATGCTTGGTGAAACAATTCTTTTCCATACTGATCTTCTCTTTTGAATCCCTAACCCTCTTATCATATCACCAATTACAACCAGCCAAATCTCAGCCATTAGTCATTCTCATCATTTATTTTCTTTGTGACTACTAATGCTGCTAAACATAGGTGATGAAAATCACATAACTGTTATGACTAGTTCAACTACAGATTTATGTGTCACAGCCTTAACTAGTAATCCCTACTGCTGCTAGGTAATCTCACTATATCCTCCCTTTTCAACTCACTATTCCCTTTTCCACAATGGCTCTTCCAAATCCTTTTATTCCCCCTCAAATCTTCCATGCTTCCCCTGTTCTTATCCTCTCAACTGAAAATCTTGCTTCATATTTTATAGAAAAAAAAAAAAAAAAGGAGACCATCATCCATGACCTTCCTCTAACTTTATCTTCCTCTCCTATAAATCAAGAGGCTCCTTCCACTTTCATTTCATCCCCTTCAAACTCCTTACCAAGACTAAATCCTCTATTTGTTCCAGTGATTCCATTCCATCCCATCCAACAGGATGTCCTCTCTGCATCCTCCTTCTGCCCTTCTTTACTGACTCATTTCCTACAGCCTTCAAATATGCCTATGTCTCCTCTAACCTGAGGAGGGAAAAAAAAACAAAAAACAACTTACTTGATCCTTCCATCCCTGTGCACTATCTTCCTATTTCTGTTCTGCCCATGTAGCTAACCTTTTTTAAAAGGCCTCTTTCTTCTCACACCTTTAACTTCCTTTTTAAACCCTTTAAGTTTGTTTCTAACCTTAACATTCCACCAAAGCTGCTTCCTCAAAGTTACTAATAGTTTTAGCTGTCAAATCCAATGGCCTTTTCCTAAATCCTCATTCTCCCAGATCTCTTTGAAGTCTTTAACACTGTTGATCACTCTCTCCTTGATTCACTCTTCTCTCTAGGTCTTTGCTACATCCCAGTTTTCCTCCTACCTATCTGATTGTTCATTCTTGATTTCCTTTGCTGGATCCTTCTCCAGACCATGCCCTATCACCATAGGTTATCTTTTTTGGGATCCTTTTATCTTCTCCAGAGTCTTTTCCATCTTCAGATGTTTTTCTCAACAGTTCCCATGTATTTAACTCCTATATCTATGTTCATGACTTTCTGATCTACCCAGCCTTCTCCAATCTTTCTATTACCTCCAACTCTTATCTTCAACCTTTTAGACATCTTGAACTTAATTATTCAATTATTCAATTGTTTGCTTACTTTTTATTTCATGATTTAAACTCATTATGTCCAAACAACTCATTTTATTTACCCTAAAACACTTGCCCACCACCCACCCTTCCCCTATAGAGAGCAATGCTGTTCCCTCCCCAGTTACTCAAGTTCATAATGTCCTATGTCCAAGCATTTGCCAAGGTCTGCAAATTTCATCTCTGCAACAGCTTTCAAATATGCTCCCTTCTCTCCTCGGACTGCCACCCCTCCACCATTTTAAATAACCCTCTCAGTAGTCTAATCTATGCTCCACTTAGCTACTAAAGTGAATTCCTAAAATGCAAATCCAATCATCTCTCATCATATCTCTCTCTCTCTCTCTCTCTCTCTCTCTCTCTCTCTCTCTCTCTCTCTCTCTCTCTCTCTCTCACACACACACACACACACTCAAGAAAGATCTCTTTCACTCTTCCAGCTCTCTTCCTTCCTCTCTCTCTGTTTCTGATTCTCTGTCTGTCTTTCTGTCTCCATCTCTCTGTCTCTTCACCTTTCTATCTCTGTCTCTCTCTGTCACACACACACACACACACACACACACACACACACACACACTCCTCCAGTAGCTTCCAATATGATCAAATATAACATGTTCTCCTTGGCATTCATAATTCTTCATAATCTAGACGTCTCCATTCTTTCCAGTTTCTATTATACCTTACAACATGTATTCCTTGACCCAATTACCCGAACAATCTGAAATTCCACAGACAAGACACTTCATCTTTTGGCTTCTCTCATTCACTTTAGTTGTTCTCTATGCTTAGAATTCTCTCCTTTTTTCAATTCTGACTAATGACCTCCTTGTCTTCCTTTAAGTTCCAACTAAAATCTTATCTCCAGTAGGAAGCCTTTCTTAGTTCCAGTGTTTTCCCTCTCTTAATTATTTCCTATTCATCTTGCATATTGCTAGCTTTGCATGTTTCCTTCCCCATTAGATTGTAAGCTCCTTGAAAGCAAATATTGCCTTTTTTTGTATACAAGAGCTTAAAATGGTGCCGTACATTATAGGTGCTTAATAAATATTTCTTAATTTAGTAAATGTATAATTTGAAATATATAACCAAGTTAACAACATGTTGAAGTGGCTGCATTCCTTTCAAGAAAATGACATTACTACTATTCTATTGAACCTTTGTTTTGAATTTATAAAATAATTATTTAATTTCAACTTTTTATAAACTTAGTTAATAGGCTTTAATAAGGACCCAAAGAATGATAAGCTCCTTTTAGCCACACTATCTCCTTTAAGGTATCTTTGTGTCTATGAAAATTCAAATTTTTTTCACTTAAAAAGCCAACAGGAACATATGGAAACAGTCAAGAAGTAATTATTCAATTGTTTGCTTACTTTTTATTTTGTGATTCATGACAAATATTCTAAAATGATGAAGCTTTAAAAATCTTTGACATATGATATTCTATAATATTGGATTTCTTTCATTAGATATATACTGTTAAAAAATATCCCAGTGCTGAGAATATATAAAATGTTTTTTAGAAAAGCATGCAGTCATTAAATACCTTTGGAAAATATCAGCTTTCTCAATGAGTTTTATAACTATTGTCTTTTCCCCTTTAATCCGTTCAAAGGATGATAGATATAAATATATAAACATATTCATGTACATGTGAATATATACAAAAGAGGTATATATGTATGTAGGTATCAATAATTAGATTAGGTCAACTGGTAAGAATATGATACAAATAATAATATGATATAAGACAAAGGGCAAAATATTTGGCATCATAAGATCAGGATTTAGGTCTGCTTATTAATTTGTTTGACTTTGGGCATTTAACTTTTTGAGGCCTCAGTTTTCTCATCTGCAGAATGGAATAGATTATCTTTACTTAACTGGTTTATTCCAGTTTATTCCAGTTTATTCCATGTATTAAGTTAATGCCAATACCACAATACTAGAAAAATAATTTCATTCACAGGACCTAGCAATGTAAATGAATTACCTCATCATTGTGTATTATAAAAGCAGAAAGTGTGAATACATTATTTTCCAGCCTGTGTTTTCTTTAAAAATGCTCTTGTATTGCCACATTAACTTACCTTGTTACTTATCCATTTCTCAGGTTCTACTTCTTGGAATGTTTTTTGTCCATAAGGAACACCCGTATATTTGGATGAAGTATGAATCATTGGGATATACTTTTCATTCTTATTGTAATGAGAAAATGGCAAAAACCTGAAAGATAAAATATTTAATTTTGTTACTAAATACATAAGGAATCACTGGTGGGATGGCATGGTATAGGGGAAAGTTTATGGGACTTAAAGTCAGGAATTTGAAAAAGCCTTAATTTGAATTCTGCCTGTGTCACTATATGCCTAATCTAGGGAAGTCACATAAGTTTTATAAGCCTCAAGCAACTAATTAGAACTCCCTCTGACCAGAGACAAATATTTTCAGCCTTTTGGATTTGAATTCCTCATCTATAAAAGGATGATGTTAGATTAAATTGTTTCTGTCATCTCTTCTAGCACTAAATATATGATCTGAAGTCATTCAGAAAATGAAGATATTTTATTATTGTTGAAAATAAGATAAAAAGTATTTGAAAACTTTATATAGTTTATTTTCTAGTAGAAAGAATTTTCATGCAAACTTTTAAATGGGTTCTTTAAGTGTTGATGTTTATAAGGGGATTCTTCTTTACATTTAAACTTTTTTTTTTAAAGTTATGATTTTCTCCCCAATTTAAAACATTCTATGAAATTGATTAAATGACATAAGGATTTTTGTCAAGATAAAATTAAGCACAAGTTATATTTATTTGTATAATGTGAAATAGATTTAGAAAACAACAAATTTAGGAAGAAATAATGGTTTCTTCAAGTCTATTCTGCCAGTTTTCTCTACTCTGAAACTACTTAAAAAGCAATTTACATTTGTAAATGACATTTTAGAAAACATCTATATGCTTAACACTACTTAAGACAACACAAATCCACACATACAGAAAGCCAATATTCAAATTAAGCAAAACTATAGAAGCATGGAAGGTATGCTCTCTTGGGTCAACTGACTCTCATATATGACAGATTATGGTACTTGAAATGCTAATTTGCACATGGGATAGACATCACACACATACAACACATATACATATGCACACACAAAATTAATGGGGCCCCAATGTCCCAGAGTATACAGAGGAGTTGCTGTGAACCAGCTGCTCCATGTTCAGTTTTTGTCACTTCTGAATTGAATTTTAATGGTGCATTTTTCTTTTATATGGACACAAAAGAAATTTTGATTACTTGACTAGATGGCCAAGAAGATAAGATAGCAATTTGGGGATTTTACCACCTGTGAATGAAATCTAATTTGATTTTGCCATACAATTTTGTAACTGAATACTAAGTCAGATCTCTAAACTATATATATATATATGTATGTATGTATATATATGTATAAACTATATATATATGTATAAACTATATATATATGTATAAACTATATATATATGTATGTATAAATAATTTTCAATATTTAAGGATGCTTTTTCAAATAAGCTTTATAAAAGTGTTTCTTTGAAGAATGGCAACATTTTATCATTTTTAAGTATAATGTATATAAAAATAGAATACATTCTTACCCCTTAAACAAACATCCTTTCACATAAGCCTTTTACAATCCTAATCATCCTCCTCTGGATATGATCCTTTTTGTCAATGGTCTTCCTAACATGTGGCATTAGATTAGACATGATATCCTAGATATTGTCTTACCATGGCAAAGTTCAATTAGAAGTCTCTTTTTACTTATAATAGATGTTACAGGCTTCCATTTATATGACTATGATTGAATTAACTTTTTGGTTGCCACACTATTTTACATACTCATAATGAATTTGCAATATACTAAAATCTTCAATTTATTTGTTTTAACTTCACAGAGGTCACTCTCTACCAAGTTTTTTAATCCTGTGCTTTTGCATCTTATTCTTTGAATCTGAGGCAAATCTTAAGATTTATCATTTTATATTGTTTAACATATTACTTGCAGAGTACTATTCCAGACTACAGAATTATTTGGGGATATTTGTAATTCTGTCATTCAAGAAAGAATCACAGAAGTAGTGTTGTAAGAAAGCTCAGTGGCTATCTAGTTCATTTCTTTCATTTACATCTCAGCTCTATTTTATTTGCAAGTGGATGCTGCACATTCTTTGGATTATGAGCTCCTTAAGTGCATAGAGTATTTTGGGCTTTATATCTCTAGGTATTAGAATAGTGCCTGGAATAAAGTAGGTGCTTAATGTTTGTTGACTTATTGAATTTAGTGTGTTCTAATTAACAAAGTACACAATTTCAAGAACCTGGAAATATTCATCATAATAACACTTTAGTAAAAATTTCAATCAATTTTTTGTCAATAGTAACAGTTTCTTAGGGCATTTACCAGTGTTCAAATAATATTCAGTTTCATTTTCTGAAGTATTTTCATAAGTTTTCTTTTAGTATTCTACTCAGTCAATAACATTTATTGAGTATCAAACTGTATATAACTTTATTAGATATAGGAAAAAATTGAAATGATATAAAATATGATTATCTCCTTACTGCATATTGGATGAAGGCCAAACTTGTAACTATCATCTAGGGCTCTTAATAATATAACTATACTTTATCAAAGCTTATTGCATATGTTTTCCAACATAATTCTTCTAGAACATTCTTTCTTACCCTTATCAATGCCTATTCTAATACCACTTGTCCATACACACACACACACACACACACACACACACACACACACACACAAACACATACACACCTCAATATGAGTGAAGATCCCACCTTACTTTTGAGAAGTAAGAAAAACTCAGAAATTAGTCAGATCTTATTGACCTTTTAAAACATTCATCATTGTCCAACATTAAGATGTTTATTATCCAAGACCCTAATTGAGTGAAATATATTATAATGCATAACACTTATGATCCAAAAATGCAGAACAACATAAACTCAGACAAGGAAAGCCACTCAAGAGCACTACATCTCCAGAACTTCCAAGAACACTGGGCTCCACCATTTATTTAACTAGTTTTTCCTCTTTTCAATTCAAATAGTATCTGTATGGAACAGAGCTAATCTAAAACAGAAACCAAGGCATTATGGCTCTATCTTCTTTTATTCAAAATTCAGTCCAACATACATTTATGAAATACTTAATACTTAGAAACTATAGTTTTAGGAACTAGAGATAGAAAAATGAATAGTGGCACAGTCCATGTTCTCAGTAGAACCTTATCTACTTTGGGTAAATTGAACATGAAAACACACTCATAAAAGCAGAATATACAATTAGGGGACAATAGGTACAAATAAGAATTCCAGACAAAGTACTCTAAAACATTTTCAAGAGAGAGTGAATATTTTTGGATGAGATCAGAAAAAGCATCAATGAAGAAATAGTTCCTGAGCTAAACCTTGTGATGCACTTTGGGCTTACATTTACACAAAAATAAGTCTTCCCAATCCTATAGTCATTTCTGGGCCAGCTAAAGAGCTAAAAATTCCCTGGCAAGTATTTGAAGGTATTAGGAAGTAGTCAGCACATTTGTGTATTTGGTTTTGAAGTGGCTAGAGGCTGGCTTGCGTTCTTTTGAAAGCAATATAATGTAAGACTGTGGGATCCTGTAAACATCCTTTTGCATGCATTACTGTGGCATTAAAATGAAAAATGAATACTTTGGAAAATCAATGATTAATTTTACTTTATATGCCACATGGAATGGGAATCAGGCCAAATTTGTATCCTCTTGAGGAAAAAAAGTAGAGCAAACTCCAGCAAGATTAGGAACTTTATTAATTAAAACACAGCTTATAAACAACTCCCCCTTAGTGCAATCATCAATAGCATCTTTTGTATATTTATGAGACAAATTAACTTATTTTTCATACAGGCAGGGAAACCATTTCAGGTAGTAAGGTAGTAAGGAAAGTTGGAGAAAGTATAAGTTCCCACTGTGAAAAAAAGAGGTATTAAACAGTAGAAAATCAGAGCATATATTTCTAAAAATTGAAGAGAATTTGGCAATCATTTGTTGAGGAAGAAAAAGAAAAATAAAGTAAAAAAAAATTTATTATGAATAATGAAAGAAGAAGGGCCTTAGGGCATTTTATGTGAAACAAAAATCCATATAATTTAATTTCCTACAAACTTGGCATCTGGAAATAGATATTTGGTGACTATTCAGGCAGTTACTCTATTTGTCTGTCTATTAGACAGATTATGGATCTGAAAAAAGAGTAAATATAAATTTTAAAACCAAACTGGTGAAACAAAAGTTCATTTTATCCAATAAGCAATTAATAAGTATAAGACTTTTTAATAAAGTTAGTTAAAATTATTTGTTAAAATTTCAATACTTAGTCATTTCTAAAACCTAAAAAATTAATTCTTTTAATATATTAGACAATGAGTTCTAACAAGAATAAACATGGTCTCACAAACAGATAAGACTTCTGATCAATGAATTGCTTTTCCCTTATTCAAAGACATTTTGTAAGGATACTTAACTGTAAATGTATAAATAATGTATGTCAAGTCATTTTTGAAAAATTTGTAGTTCAAATTTTTAACCTTGTATGAGAAATAAGAGACTGATTACTAGTTTCATAATATATGTAATTAACAAGATTGCTGAGGAATTTATTTCTAGCATTTCTCAAAATCTTAATACTTCTAACTATTCAATTCACATTAACTGACTAAAGGATGCTATAAAATATTTTTCTTTTGTAATAGAGAAGTTTCATTTTAAAAATGAAATGGTTGCTGAAATATAATTTAATATATTTCATACTACCTTCAACATTATATAGAAAAAAATTTCCATTTCATATATAAAGGTTTCTTCAAACTCAAGGAAATGGTAAGTAGAAATATATAAAATTGCTGTGTGATGATATGGAAAGAACAAAGGCTTTGGAATTGGAGGACCCAGAGTCAAACCCTTCTTTCTAATGTATACTGTGTAACTTTGAGAAAGTCACTTTATTTCCCTGTAAAATAAAAGGGGAACATTGGACTCAGTGATATCCATGGAACCTTCCAGTTCTAAATCTATAATAGGACAATCCTAATGATATTATAAACATAATACAAAGAAAAAATATAGTTGTCTCTAAAGCCATATGAAATGAATGCCAATTTTTAAAGATATTTTTTTGTTATTCTGAGTACTAATTACAAATCATAAATCGATGAACCATCTTCATTTTAGGACTGAAGAGCTCTTCATATTATGGATGTTACTGGATTAGCGTAGGTTTGGAAGTACAGATATTTTAAAAGTCCACAATTACAGAAAAGAATTTTTATAGATTAAGAATAGGAAAATGGACTAATTATTTAAAATAGCATATTTCTAGATAATGATTCATTTGTAGGATTATATGTGAATGCCAACTTTAATCTTAACTACATGCATGCATTTCAGAATTATGTTAGGTGGAATCATTTATTCTTCTCCAGGATACAATCAGCTCTTAACTTACCAAGATTTTCTGTATCACACCATAAAAATCTCTTCATTCTAGAGCTCACTCTACCCACATATGACTTCTACCTCTCTGACCACTCTCACTGATTAGTTAGTTTCCTCCAATTTAGGAGGAGGTCCTTCATTCCTTTTAAACTGGATTATTACTGGGTCATCTGAATAAGACTTGCCTACATTTTGCTTTCATGCCAAATACCTTCATCACCATTCTTTGAAAAGACTGTGTTTTTTTTCTGCTTGAGTTTATATTCCTAGTGCTTAGCATAGTGCCTGCTAAATAATAAACATTAAACATATGCTTATTGACTGATTGGTACAATAGAAACAATACCAGATTTTGAATTAGAAGACTTGTCATTTGCTAAATGATCTGTGAAAGTTCATTCAGTCTTTCTTCTATGCTTTATTTTCTCCATAAGATAAGGAGGCTGAACTAGATAAAATTTTTGTGGTTTTTGCTTTGTTTTTCCCTAATGGTTTAACCATTAAAATCAATAAAATTCTTACATCATTCTCTAATAAAGACTTTAGTTAACTATCTGTGCCTGGCTCCCATTTCAGTGAGGGAAGTAAGGTTTCTTAGACACTGAATTTCCAGGTACTTCTCTCCTGATCCTACATTGTAGCTATAGGAGACTAAATAGAGATTAGAATTTGACTGTGGCCTAAAAATGTTTCAGACTTGAGGAAGGATTGAATTCCAGAAATTACCTTACACAATGTAGAGGGAAAAAAAGAATGAAAAATAATGTTATATACAGAAGTATAGGCATCAAGAAAATATTATGAGAAAAGTTTTAAAATATTTCATCCACAATCTCCTTGTTTCTAAAAACCCTATACAATGATATCTCATGTAAAGGAAATCAAATCTCTTTCAATAAGAAAAGTTCTTTTTTCATTTGTAGTATAGACAGTGTATTTTGATCAGAATTTCAAGAATTATGTTCTTAATTATAGCCTATTCTTTGACTATATAGACATTGAGTCACACAATCATAAACAATGCTTTGTGAAATTTCAAAAACTAAGATGTTCCTAGAAGGATAGTTAAATGAATGCTCATGTCTAAGCCCAACTTTCATTCATTACTATAAAACTATAGGCAATATGCCAAATAAAATAAAATAACAACAGGAAAAGGGGAAGATGAAAGTATTCTGCATGATGAACAACTCACAGAAAACAACAATACAAAGACTAAAGAAATTTGTAGACAAAAATAGATGCTGTATATAAAAAATTTGAGACAGCTAGAATAAATGAAAAATCATAACAATTAGTTTGTGAGAAATAAGACTTTGACACCTTTCACAAATTTCCAGAGTGGTTTAGAAATTCAATAAAAAGTCAAAGGAAGATAGATACACATTAGAGCTGTTAAATAACATTTAAAGGAAATAATGAGGGAACAGACCATTTAGAACAGTGGAAAATCCAAAGAAATAGATACTATAAAAAATCGAATGGCAAAATTAGACCCTAACAAAACATGAAGATAAGCTAGATAGCAGAATAACATTAAAAGATAATAAAACTGGAATTCTTCAAGTTTTTTTCAAAGCAAAACAAATGACTTTGAAGATAGATCTAGATAATCAAGGTTCAGAGAATTAAAGAAATTCAGATGTAACCACACTTAATCAAATTCAAAGTTTATTAAATAGTATATAGGCACCTCACTGCTTTTCCCAGATATCTACTTTAATTTGGAGTTAAAAAAGCAAACTTGTGCATGTAAGGAACTAAATGGTAGAAAGCATATTGGTGACCCAAATTAAGAAAACAAAATTCAAATGTTAGCATGAAAATACCATATGTAGAAAATGTTATAATTAACTTTGAATAATCTCTTTTCTACTGGTTACTATTCTTTTTATACATAACATTCATTGATGTGAATATTGTACTGATAAATATTTTTCCTTTGCTCCTCTATGGGTTAATAAAAAGGTTTCAGCCTGAAGAATCTCACATAAAAGACTATCTAAGAATTATTGGACTCCAATAATAATAATAATAAAATAAAATGAAGACTGAATGTCTCATTTCAGTAAACACATAAGAAAACTGCCCAGAAGTATTCAGTAAATAGGACAAAGTAAAAGTCATAATCAGAAAGAGACCTCAAATTTAAATAACTCTACAATGTAGTCTCTAAGTTCCATAGTTTCATTATCAAAGAAAGATTTTTGTTTAAAATAACTGAGGGAATTATCTCAATTATAAAAATAAAACAGATTGAATGACATAAGACTACTCATAAGTTATGAGAAATAAAAGAAATCACTATAATATGTCATATAAAAAAGTCAATAAAATTAACTTTTACTTCCTTCCATGACATACTTTTCTGTCATCCCAGAAATATTTCTTTAGAACTTATTATGCACCAACACTTTGCTCAGCCCTGGACTTACACAGAAGGACAAAAATATTTATGCCTCTCAAGAAATTCGTTTTAATGGGGAAAATTGCATATCAATAACTAAGAACATAAAAATTGATGAAGGAAAGATAGCATAGAACATAAATATATATACAGATATCTCCAATAAAATCAATGAACTATTATTCTTTCAAAGAAAACAAGAGTCAGGACCTTTGTATGCAAATTAAACAAATAACAAGAATGAAAAAAGTCAATAAGCATCAATAGAGTAAGTGACAACTGAGTATTTATATGTGGCAGAGTGGACAAATCTTTTAGTCTGAAAGGCATTAAGATAATAAAGAGAAATCTCTCTATATATATTAATATGTATAATGTGTTAATATAAAAGATTGGTAGATGTTGAAAATAAGAGAATACTATTAAAAAAAAAACATAAGATGATAATATGAGGGACAGATAATTGAGCCACACTTTTAGCTGAGTTGAGAAAGGAAAGGAAGGAAGGAAGGAAGAGAATAAAATGATGTAGATCTGGGTTTGGGTCTAGATTGGAGTTGATTGGAAAGGAGAGGGAAGTTTAATTACACATGATAAAAACAATTGAAATTGGATTTCTTTAAGAAAAGCAAACTGCTAATATCTAATGCTGCTTTTTTGAGGCTAAAAATTAATAGGATTTCATGGAGGAAAAAAAGCCAAGTTAACAATTATAACTTTGAAGATGAATTATCTGAACACAAACATAAAATGGAATTGGATTTTATGGCTTATTAGAAAATGGAGACCAACAAATTGTTGCATACAACAAATGAACTTGAATGCAAATACACATAGCGAATAAAAAGGAGGAATTTTTAAAATTACTTTTTAGGGGAATTAAAAAAAAATGGACATGAGCATTATGGTCATGATTTTAGATAAAGTATAACTAAAAATGGATGCTGTCAAGACCACAAGAAAATTACTCTATGCTGAAAGGAACTAAATACAATGAAACAATTTCAATGTATATATACCAAAAAATATAGCACTGAAGTACTAAAGTAAAGACTAACTGAAATGCAAAAACTAAATACAGACAGGAAGACAATAACTGTAGGGAACGTTAACATGACTCTCTCTCAGACTTTGATAGATCTAGTAGAAAGATGAAGATAAAGGAAATGATTGCTCTAAATTGAAAGTTGAAAACTAGATTTAACAAGATTATTTTTAAGATTATTCAAAAATACAATTTTCTTTTGCTATTGATAGTACCTTTTCAAAAACTAAACATGTACTAATGCATAAAAATTCATAAAGAAGAAAGGCAGGAAAATTAAATAGGTACAAGTAGTTTTTAGGTAGCAAAAAACCCCCTGAAATCAATGAAGCAAACATGAGTTAAAGGTTATGTCTCAAGTGAAAAAATAATTATAACCTGACTATTAGTAGATCAAAAATAAATCTATAGAAACAACAATTATAATACAGTGAGAAAACAAATCAAAAGTTATGGTATTGGCTAAATAAATTCTTTATAGGACAATTCATCTCTCTAAATATTTATGTTAATAAATAAACATACAATTAAAAATAGAAAATCAACCAATTAGGAATCTTAAAACAAGTGCAAAATAAAATTTTAAAATCAAAAGTTGAGAGGAAAAGAAAATTTGATCTAAAAAACCTTATAAAATATTATGCAAAATAGCAGAAAAATCATTAACTAGTTAATTAAGAAAAAGAAAAAAACAAGATGAGAAGACTAGAAATAAAGACATATCCATAATATGTAACAGAATTTTTTTAAAAATTCAAAAACTACTATACTCAATTATATGCCAATAAAACTAAAAACAAAGTGAATGAATACCTATAGAAATATATAAAATACCCATATGTATTTTAAAGAAAGTCTAAATGATCTTATTCCAAAAGTAGCTTTTGAGCATTTTGTAAAAAATACCAATAAAATAAAATGAATGGGTGCTAGGAGCTTATTAGTAAATTCTACTAGATATTTTAAATAATGAACAATTGGTTTTTGAGGAAACAGACTTTGATTAGTTCTTGTTCTCGGGCATGTGTCTTCTATATCAAAATAAATTGTATTAATAGTAATTTTTAAAAAGAAATTTAGCAGATTATTCTTTATAGAGAATATTAAAAGGTTGCTGACACAACCTTAACTGTACCTGGATGAACAGCTCTGCTATAATTTTGCCTAAAAAAGGTCTATGCACAAATGATTCTATTTCTTGTCTTCTTGTTCCAGCTCAGATAAAACAGAATTTATCTGCCAATCTAAAGAGAACCATGAACAATTAGCTCCACACAAACTATACTATACCATCTGGCACATGTTTTGCAGAGCAACACTGATCTCTAATTTCCAAATTGCTTTTTAACTTCTGTTAATTTCCTAATAATAACTGATCAAAGTATAAACACCTGAGAAAACACATCTACAAATGACTAAAATCACAGAAATAAAAAAGATTTCCATAAGGATATCTAAGTTTATTTTCAAATGTCAAAAGAAAATAAGCTTAATATGAAAATTCCTATAAATGTTAAATGCAAGAGGATTTTTTCCTACAACTCTTTCTACAGCTTAAGAAAAGAAAAGCTTTCTTCCTAAAAATAGTTTAAGAATCATACTTATACAGATAGCTTAAGAATCACACTTACTTTTTAATCTAATAAAGAAGGTTTTAGGGTATCAAGTAATTGCTTATGACTGAGGCCTTATAATGTCTGAAGACTCTCCAGGAAAATGAATGCACAACTTTGATTGGAGGAAGATAGAACAGAGGATGTTTAAGTGCAATCTTTCTCCCAAATCCTCTCCAACCCCTTTCCATCTACTGCAGCACTTTAGTAAACACTGTTAGGATTAGGAGTTAAGTAGTGATTCCCTGATTTTTCAGGAAAGCTAATATTTTTTAGTTAGCCAAAGACATGAAGACTTTCTGATACTAGCTTCTCCCTCCACTATTGACTTCAATAGTACCTAAGAGGGGATGGTAACAGCGGACACAAAGAACTGAGGGCAGAATTTAATTCCTATGTTCTCCTCTCCTTTGTTCCTATCCCAAACACCAAATTGTATTCTGAGATCTATGCAATTGGATTTGCCCTGGAAATTCCAGTTAAATGGGATGCTGATATTGACTGAAGCTACTCATTTAAGAAATTACCCAAATAACAGTATGTTGTGATTATACTTCAGGATTTCAGATGTCACATAAGATCATTATATTTTAGGTGAAATGACCAGGCATTATGCCTGGTATTTTGACTCATAGAGCAATACCAAGACTACACTACAACTATACAGTTGTGCCACTAAAAATGTTCAAATTTATAGTTATGCTAATTATATATTTATACTGTAAACTTTTTATGTTCTGAGGTCAGGAAACAGAAGTCCATGTTCATATTTTAAAACTAGGAGTGCTTTAAAAAAAAAAAAAAAAAAGAGGTAGCAGACAAAAGGAGAGTTAGTTTTTATTGCAAAGCAAAAGTGATAAAGGACTCTTTTGCAGACAAATTCTAGAAGTTCTTAATTATACACAGGCTTATTATCTGCATCCCCAGTGTTATACAGTACCAGAACTTCATTAGAAAAATTAAGCTGGAAAAATGAAGGCACCACTTTGTAAATTTCCACTGGAAATTAGCTGGGAGAGGCAGAGGAATACTGGATCAAAAGAGGGTAATCATGCTTAACTGTGCCCTAGAGCACCCGCATGTATAATACGATTTGCTCAGTAACTACCTCTCCTATTACTGCTTGTTTGGAGTATTCTGTGTTAATGGGGTTAGCTAATTTAGTATTTTAACTTAAAAAGGCTCTGCTGATTAATAAATGTTGCACACTGTGCTAGTAATTAAAATAAATGGAAGAGTTACAAATAGAAGTTGAATTGTTAAGAAAACATTATCTGAAAATATATGATAATCCCTGTTTATCATAATGTGGTAACAGTCCAAAAAATATGCAAATTGGTAAAGTTGCAAAGTGTTTGAAAAACTAGACCTCTCAAAAACTTTTGAGATGTGTTAGATTCGTAGGACTTCTCAGTCTCTCTCCTTTCTCTCTCTATCTGTCTCTGTCTCTCTCTCTCTCTATCTGTTTCTATCTCTAGCTCTCTTTTTCTCTCTCCCTGTTTCTCTCTATCTCTCTCTGTCTCTGCCTCTATCTCTCTCTCTCTCTCACATATACACATATATGTACATACATATATGTGTATGTCTGTCACTATGTTCATACTTATAATACATTTTAAAATAATTCTGACAACATAGATTATGTGGTGATCAACTGTGATGGCTCTTTTCAATAATGAAAATTCAAGGCAATTTCAATAGATTTGTGATAGAAAGTGCCATTCATATCCAGAGATAACTGAGGAGCCTGAATATGGACAAGCATAGTACTTTTACCTTTTTGTTCTTCTTGTTGTTCTGATTTTTCTTATGCAGCATGACAAATAAGGAAATATGTTTAGAAGAATTGCACATGTTTAACCTACCTCGTATTGTTTGCTGTCTTGAGGTGAGAGGAGAAATGTTTGGAATACAAGGTTTTCAAAGGTGAATTATGAAACCTATTTTTGCATGTATTTGGAAAAATGAAATATTATTGAAAAAAAAAATTCTGCCATCTCCACCCAGAGAGAGAGGACTGTGGAAAGTGAGGTTAGGGTTAGGGTTAGGGTAAACATAGATAGCATTTTCACTTTTTTTCTTGTTATTTGCTTGCATTTTATTTTCTTTCTCATTTTTTTCCTTTTTGATCTGATTTTTCTTGTGCAGTAAAATAATTGTATAAATATGTATGCATATATTGGATTTAGCATATCTTTTTAACATGCTTAACATATATTGCCATCTAAGGAAGGGGGTGGGGAGAAAGGGGAGAAAATTTGGAACACAAGGTTTTGCAAGGATCAATGTTAAAAAAAATTATCCATGCATATGTTTTGAAAATAAAAAGCTTTAATAAAAATAAGTTCTGATTGTAATTTAATTTTACAGAACTTCTAAATCTTTTCCACAAAGCTTATAATATGGTAGTATAGTGAATGATATATTGTATTTAAATATTGACTGATCTGTTTGAATAAGACAGGATTAAACCCGCATAAAATCAGTTACCTAAATACATTTTACTAAGAGTCCACTAGACTCTAGAGCTGTATTATTCTGATTCCTGAACCCTTTCACAAAAGTAACAGCTAGCTAGCAGCTAGCTCTTGTTTCTATTTTGCTAGTGATCATTTAAAAGAATTCCCTACTTAATCTGTGAATATTTCTACAGCATCATTAGGATATTACAGTAGAATTCTTAATATATATATTTAAATATGTTTATGTGTATATGCATTCATATGTATATGTACAAAAGTTCATTCTTGTCTCACAATATCCTGATGAAGTAGTGAAAGTACTATTATCTTCATCTCACACAAAAGTAAACAAACATTAAATGAAAAGACCAAGGTCACACATGAAGTAAAAAGTTAAACCATCTCTAAATCCATAACAATTCTTAAGACCACTGAACAATCCTTTTCAAAAGCATTAATAAAAGTAACATTTACTTGTGTTCTGAGTATTGAGAAATTCTTAAAATAAGAGAAATTTGCATTTAAAATATAATCAGAGAAAATGTGGTTTGACAATGTATCTCATATAGTAATTAATTCATTTTCTAAAAATTTCTGCAATGTGGCTTGGCAGCACAAACTGACAAATAACTGAGAATACTAGTGTTCCTCAGGAGTTTGGGGCCAAACAATTCTGATAATCTCATTTCTACTCTTATCCAGAGGTAGGGACTAGAACTGATATGATTTCATTGGTATAAGAATCTAATGAATATGGGAAATCCCTTCTAACAATGCAGGTCATCACTTTAAATTTAATATTCCCATTACTAACTCTTTTGAATCCACTTCTCCCTTTCTATTTTACCAATATTTCCCTACTTTAGAACCTTATTCTTTCTTAAAGTACCCCAGGGATATGTAATTGACCCTGTGTTGTTTAAAAGTAAGTTAATAAACATTTAGTAGGACTCTATAATGTCCCCAAAACTACTAAGCCTTTGGAATACAAAGAAATTGTTTTGTAAATGGTTTTTGCTTTCAAGAAGTTCACAATTTAATAGCAGTGACATCATTCAAAGAACTCTACAGAAACAGAAAATGTATTTAGGAAATTGTAGAAATAATTGCAGAGGGAAGACAGAGCATTTTAAAGGGAGACCATGGAATGCTTCTTGTGGAAAGTGAGATTTTTCTAGATGGGGGATGAAAGATGTCAGGAAAACCCAGAGGTAGGTGAAAAAAAATTCTTGGCATAAAGGACAGGCAATGGACATGTTCAGTGATGGAATGTTGTACATAGTGAACAGCGAAAAGGCCAGTATCACTGGAGCTCAAGATCTGGAATAAAGGGGATGGAAGACTGAAAAATTAAGGAAGGGCAGATTTAGAAGAACTTTGAACAACAAGTAAAGTTTTTATATTTGACTCTAGAGAGGATTAGATAATACTGGAGATAAAGTGCGTGTGTGTGTGTGTGTCGGTGTGTGTGTGTGTGTGTGTGTCGGTGTGTGTGTGTGTGTGTGTGTGTGTGTGTGTGTGAGAGAGAGAGAGAGAGAGAGAGAGAGAGAGAGAGAGAGAGAGAGAGAGAGAGAGGACAAACTGAGGTAAGATGAGTTTTGAGTTCAGGAAGAGACTAAACAATGGTCTAGAGCAATAGTTCAGGCATGATATAATGGGTAGTAGTGTCAGAAGTAAAGACAATAAATACTATGGATAAAGAAAGACATAATTACATTTAAGAAGAAAATATACCAAAAACAGTATATAAAATTACTTTGGGAAATGATCCTTAAATGACCCTATATAAATAAAAAAAGTTTCTCTTGTCTCAAATATGAAAAAAACCCTCAATTAAAAGGGAAAGGTGGATGAACTCTTTTGGGGGAACTGTAGACAAGATTCTTGCTCAAGGGTGTGTTGAGTTGGAAGGACTTGGAAAACCTTTCCAATTCTTAGATTCTGTGAATTATGCCTGACCCTTTCCTTCTAGCAATATTAGAATAAGTTGATCTTGCTGCCTCTAGACTTCTCTGCACTCCAATTTGTACACTGAACATGAATAAGTTAGTTGAGGTCAGTCTGTGACTAGACTTGAATGCAAGGCTAAGGAGTTTAAATTTTATCATTTAAGTCAAAAACATTTAAAGATTTCAATAGAACAGTCTATGAAAGGAAAATTCACAAACTAGCCACAATTAACTTATTAAGGCTTATTTCTTTTGATTATTTTCTCTTTATTCAAATAGGATTTTCTCCCTATTTCATTACAAAACTTCTCAATACAATCAAGTCTAATTATTTTATTTCAACATATTTTGTCATTCTAGCTTTAAAGGCCCAAATCACCTCCCTTCTTTATGAACACTTGGTAAAACATGGGAGTCCACAGTTTCTTCCCCTCATATGAATAAATTATTCTCAACCACACACCTTTGGCAGTCACTTACTATTCTATAATATATATCGCTTTCTGAGTTCATATTGGTGTGATAAACACAGACATTTTGACCCCATTAAGTCCCAATAATGGACCAATATTTTGGTGCTTTTTTTTTAAAGAATGAAGGACAAGCAACATAAATTATTTCTTTAACTGTTCTTTAATATCTCATATACTTACAACATGTCTCTGTGACAAGACTGAAATATCTTTGAAGAGAACCTATGACCATGTCATACACTTCTGTGCATTTCCTACATCATCAGACATAATATCTCTTGCAGGCAATGGGTGCTTATTAGTTGACACATTGTTGATACATTGATTAATATGATCCTGAGAAAGCCTCTTGACCTTTTTGTTGTTTCCAGGAAAAGTCTCTTGCTGAAGGCACAATTTGAGCTGAGTCATAAAGGAAACTAGGAAGTAAAAGTGAAGAAGGACAATATTCCAGGCAGGGAGAACAAACTGAAAAGACACAGAATTGAGAAATGAAGGCTTATGTGACAGGAATAGCAAAAAAGCCAGTATTGCAGAGCCGTGTAATTCCTGGAAAGGAGTAAAGGATAAGAAAACTGGAAAGATAGGAGAGAAACATCTTATGAGAGATTCTAAAAGCCAAAGAAATATATGATAAGGTCTTCAACTAGGAAGGTAGCAATATGAATTGAAAATTTTTCATGTCTTATTTTATTTTGTCCCAGGAGATAGAAGTATGTGTGTTGCCTCTCTTCTTTTTTTATTATGTCTAGAAACTATACTTTTCTTTCTTTTTTTATTAATTTTATAATTATAACTTTTTTTTTGCCACAACATTATTCCTTGTACTCCCTTCTGTTCCAAATTTTTCCCCTCCTTCCCTCCACTCCCTCCCCTAGATGGCAGGCATTCCCATACATATTAAATATGTTATAGTATTTCCTAGGTACAATATATATGTGCAGAACCGAATTTTGTTGTTGTTGCAAAGGAAGAATTGGATTTGGAAGGTAAAAATAATCTGGGGAGAAAAACAAAAAAATGCTAACAGTTTACACTCATTTCCCAGTGTTCCTTTTCTGGGTGTAGCTGATTCTGTCCATCATTGATAATTGGAATTGGATTAGCTCTTCTCTATTTTGAAGATATCCACTTCCATCAGAATACATCCTCATACAGTATCATTGTTGAAGTGTATAATGATCTCCT
Organism: Sminthopsis crassicaudata; assembly: GCF_048593235.1. Lineage (NCBI taxonomy): Eukaryota > Metazoa > Chordata > Mammalia > Dasyuromorphia > Dasyuridae > Sminthopsis > Sminthopsis crassicaudata. The sequence goes on along the minus strand of NC_133620.1, from coordinate 114,368,219 downwards.
AGTTCTGCTCGTTTCACTCAGCATCAGTTGATGTAAGTCTCTCCAAGCCTCTCTGTATTCATCCTGTTGGTCATTTCTTACAGAATAATATTCCATAATATTCATATACCATAATTTACCTAACCATTCTCCAATTAATGGACATCCATTCATTTTCCAGTTTCTAGCCACTATGAAAAGGGCTGCCACAAACATTTTGGCACATACAGGTCCCTTTCCCTTCTTTAGTATCTCTTTGGGATATAACCCCAGTAGTAGCACTTCTGGATCAAAGGGTATGAACAGTTTGATAACTTTTTGGGCATAATTCCAGATTGCTCTTCAAAATGGTTGGATTCTTTCACAACTCCACCAACAATGCATCAGTGTCCCAGTTTTTCCACATCCCCACCAACATTCATCATTATTTGTTCCTGTCATCTTAGCCAATCTGACAGGTGTGTAATGATATCTCAGAGTTGTCTTAATTTGCATTTCTCTGATCAATAGTGATTTGGAACACTTCTTCATATGAGTGGAAATAGTTTTAATTTCATCATCTGAAAATTGTCTGTTCATATCCTTTGACCATTTATGAATTGGAGAGTGGTTTGATTTCTTATAAATTAGAGTCAATTCTCTGTATATTTTGGAGATGAGACCTTTATCAGAACTTTTAACTATAAAAATGTTTTCCCAATTTATTACTTCTCTTCTAATCATGTTTGCATTAGTTTTGTTTGTACAAAAGGTTTTTTTAATTTGATGTAATCAATATTTTCTATTTTGTGATCAATAATGATCTCTAGTTCTCCTTTGATCAAAAATTCCTTCCTCCTCACAAGTCTGAGAGGTAAACTATCCTATGTTCCTCTAATTTATTTATGATCTCGTTTTTGTGCCTAAATCATGGACCCATTTTGATCTTATCCTAGTATGTGGTGTTAAATGTGGGGTCATGCCTAGTTTCTGCCATACTAATTTCCAGTTTTCCCAGCAGTTTTTGTCAAATAATGAATTCTTATCCCAAAAGTTGGAATCTTTCGGTTTGTCAAACACTAGATTGCTATTTTTATTCACTATCTTGCCCTGTGAACCTAACCTATTCCACTGATCAACTAGTCTATTTCTTAGCCAATACCAGATGGTTTTGGTGACTATTGCTTTATAATATAGTTCTAGATCAGGCACAGCTAGACCACTTTCATTTGATTTTTTTTTTCATTACTTCCCTTGAAATTCTCGACCTTTTGTTGTTCCATATGAATTTTGTTGTTATTTTTTCTAGGTCATTAAAATAGTTTCTTGGGAGTCTGATTGGTATAGCACTAAATAAATAGATTAGTTTAGGGAGTATTATCATCTTGATTCTATTCGCTTGGCCTATCCAAGAGCACTTAATGTCTTTCCAATTATTTAAATTTGACTTTATTTTTGTGGCAAGTATTTTGTAATTTTGCTCATATAATTCCTGACTTTCCTTTGGTAGATGTATTCCCAAATATTTTATACATTGACCGTTATTTTGAATGGAATTTCTCTTTGTATCTCTTGCTGTTGGATTGTGTTGGTAATGTATAAAAATGCTGAGGATTTATGTGGATTTATTTTGTATCCTGACAACTTTGCTAAAGTTCTGAATTATTTCTAATAGCTTTTTAGCAGAGTCTTTGGGGTTCTCTAAATATACCATCATGTCATCTGCAAAAAGTGATAATTTGATTTCCTCATAACCTACTCTAATTCCTTAAATCTCTTTCTCGGCTCTTATTGCTGAGGCTAGCGTTTCTAGTACAATATTGAATAGTAATGGTGATAATGGGCATCCTTGTTTCACTCCTAATCTGACTGGGAAAGGTTCCAGTTCATCGCCATTACATATGATGTTTACTGATGGTTTTAAATATATGCTCCTTATTATTTTAAGGAATAGTCTTATTATTCCTATACTCTTAGGTGTTTTTAGTAGGAATGGATATTGGATTTTATCAAATGCTTTTTCTGCATCTATTGAGATGATCATATGGTTTTTGTTAATTTGGTTATTTATATAGTTGATTATGCTAAAAGTTTTCCTAATATTGAACCAGCCCTGCATTCCTGGCATAAATCCCACTATGTCATAGTGTATTATCCTGGGGATGATTTTCTGTAGTCTTTTTGCTAATATTTTAAGATTTTAGCATCAATGTTCATTAGGGAGATTGGTCTATAACTTTTTTTCTCCATTTTCAGCCTACCTGGTTTAGGTATCAGTACCATGTCTGTGTCATAAAAGGAATTTGGTAGGACTCCTTCAATCCGTACTTTCTAAAATAGTTTATATAGCATTGGAGTTAGTTGTTCTTTAAATGTTTGGTAGAATTCGCATGTAAATCCATTTGGTCCTGGGGATTTTTTCTTAGGAAGTTGGTTAATAGCTTGTTCTATTTCTTTTTCTGACATGTCATTTTCTTGGATGAAGTTATTAATTATACGTATAATTTGTTGTTTTACCCAATCATTCTTTAGTATAAGATTATTTAATTTCCAATTATTTTTTGGTCTATTTTCCCCTGGCTTTTTATTAAATGTAATTTTCATTGCGTTGTGGTCTGAAAAGGATGCATTTACTATTTCTGCCTCACTGAATTTGTTTTTGAGGTTTTTATGTCTAGTATATGATCAATTTTTGTATACGTTCCATGAACTGCTGAGAAGAAAGTGTACTCCTTTCTATCTCCATTTAGCTTTCACCAAAGATCTATCATATCAAACTTTTCTAGTATTCTATTTACCTCTTTGACTTCTTTCTTATTTATTTTGTGGTTTGATTTATCTAATTCTGAGAGTGCAAGGTTGAGATCTCCCACTATTATAGTTTTGCTGTTTATTTATTTCTTTTTGCAGCTCTCCTAATTTCTCTTTTAAGAATTTAGATGTTGCACCACTTGGTGCATATATGTTTAATAGTGATACTGCTTCATTATCTATGCTACCTTTTAGCAGGATATAATGCCCTTCCTTATCTCTTTTAATTAGATCAATTTTTGTTTTTGCTTGATCTGAAATGAGGATGGCTGCCCCTGCTTTTTTGGCTTCACCTGAAGCATAGTAGATTCTGCTCCATCCTTTTACCTTTATTTTGAATGTATCACCCTGTTTCAGGTGTGTTTCCTGTAAACAACATATAGTAGGATTCTGGCTTTTAATCCAGTCTGCTAACTGCTTCCTCTTTATGAAGGAGTATACCCCATTCACATTTATGGTTAGAATGACTAATTCTATTTTGCTTGCCATCCCAATAAACCCTGCTTATGCTTTTCTCCCTTCCTTCCCTCTTACCTCCCTACCCAGTATTAAACTTGTGAACACCATTTGCTTTTCACAGGCCTCCCTTTTTAGTATCCCTCCCCCACCTTAAAGTTCCTCTCCCTATTTTACCCCTTTTTCTCACAATTTCTGTATTCCTTTCCCCTTAGCTTACTCCTTCCCTCTCACTTTTCAATGAAGTAGAAGAAGTTTCACCATAAATCGAATATGTCTATTGATACACACTATGTTCATTCCCCTTCTTTCTTTCTTTCAGATATAATAGGTTACCTTTGCCTCTTCATGAGACGTAGTACCACCACTTTACCCTTTTTTATGACATAATTTCCTTTCCACATCTAGTTTCTAAGACAAATTATACATGAGTTCTTTACATATCTTTGTGGCAGAAATATAGTTCTCAAGATTTCTTTTTACCTTTTTAGAAATCTCTTGAGTTCTGTATTTGAAGATCAAACATTTTGAGTAGATCTGTTTTTTTCATTGAGAATAGATGGAATTCATTTATTTCATTAAATGTCCATCTTCTTATATGAAAAATGAATCTCATTTTTGCTGGGTAAGTTATTCTTGGTTGCATACCAAGTTCCTTAGCCTTTCAGAATATCATGCTCCAGGCCCTTCATTCTTTTAATGTGGATGCTGCTAGATCCTGGGTTATTCTTATTGTGGCTCCTCCATATCTGAATTTCTTTTTTCTAGCAGGTTCCAATATTTTTTCCTTCGTCTGATGGTTCTTGATGGTTCTTGAGGCCACTATATTTCTTGGAGTTTTGATTTAAAGGTCCCTTTCAGTAGGTGATTGATGAATTTTTTTTACCCTCTGTTTCCAAAACGTCTGGGCAGTTCTCTTTGATAATTTCTTGTAAAATAGTGTCCAGGCTCTTTTTTTTCCTCACATCTTTTAGGGAGTCTGATTATTCTCAAATTGTCTCATTTGGATCTGTTTTCCAGGTCTATTGTCTTTCCAATAAGGTACTTGACATTCTTTTCTTTTTTTTTTCTTTTTTTTTTAACTTTTTATTTTCAAAACATATGCACAAATAATTTTTCAACATTGAACCCCGTATAGCCTTGTTTCAGCTTTTCCCCTCCTTCGCCTCATCCCCTCCCCTAGATGGCATGCGATCCATGTGTTATACATGTTAAAATATGTTAAATCCAATATGTGTAAACATTTATACAATTCTCTTATTGCACAAGAAAAATCAGACCAAAAAGGAAAGAACATAAGTAAACAAAATGCAAGCAAACAACATCAAAAAAGTGAGATGAGAAGATAATGACAAATGTTGGAGGGGATGTGGGAAAACTGGGCCTGATACATTATTGGTGGAATTATGAACAAATCCAACCATTTTGGAGAGAAATTCAGAACTATGTTTCTATTGGGCTTGTATGCCAAAGAGAACCTTAAAGCAGGGACAGGGACCCATATTTGCAAAATGTTTGTGGCAGCACTTTTTGTAGTGGTTAGAAACTGGAAACTAAGTGGATGCCCATCTACTGGAGAATAGGTGAATAAATCATGGTCTATGAATGTTATGGAATATTATTGTTCTGTAAGAAATGATCAGCAGGATGATTTCAGAAAGGCCTGGAGAGACTTACATGAACTGATATTAAATGAAATGAGCAGAACCAGTTAAGATCATTATACATAGCAACAAGATTATATGAAGATAAATTCGGATGGACGTGGCTCTCTTCAACAATGACATGATTGAGACCAATTGTAATGATCTTGTCATGATAGAAACGACCTATACCCAGAGAGAGGGCTGTGAGGACTGAGTGTGGATCACAACATAACATTCTCACTGTTTCTGATGTTTGAGAAGTATGAGAATGTTTTCTCAATTTCAGTACATTGAAAGTTTGGATTTCAATTATATTCTATTTCAACATCAGTACATTCAAAGTCTTTCCCTCCAGTATGAATTCATGTCTTTTAAAGTTTCTCTACCACTTGAAAGTTTTTCCACATTCCTTGCTTTGTTAGTTTCTCTTCAATATGAATTCTCTTAAATAAATTAAGGTTTCACATTTTAAACATTCATCACATTTATAGTTTCATATTAGTATGGGTTTTCTTATGTCTATTCAGATGTCCCTTATCATTGAAGGCTTTTCTACATTCATTACATTCATAAGGTTTCTCTCCAGTATGAATTTTCTTATGTCTATTAAGGCCTCCTTTCTCCCTGAAGGCTTTTCCACATTCATTACACTCATAAGATTTCTCTCCAGTATGAATTCTCTGATAAGAAATAAGGCTTCCCTTCTGCCTGAAGACTTTTCCACATTCATTACATTTATAGGGCTTCTGTCCAGTATGAATTCTTTGATGTGAATAAAAGCTTCCCAGAAATCTGAAGGCTCTTCCACATTCATTACATTTATAGGGTTTTTCACCGGAATGAATTTTCTCATGTCTATTAAGGGATCCCTTGTCACTGAAGGTTTTTCCACATTCTTTGCATTTATGGAGTTTCTCTCTAGGATGAATTTTTTCATGTCTATGAAAAAAAATTTTTTTTGCATGTGAAGGCTATTCCACATTCTTGACATTTATATGGTTTTACTGCAGTATGGATTTTTTTGTGTCTATTAAAGTTTCGCTTAAGGTTGAAGACTTTCCCACATTCATTACATTTATAAAGTTTCTCTTTAGTAGGAATTCTCTTATGTTGACAAACATATCTCTGACTTGAAGTTCTCCTACCTTTATTACATTGGTTTATAGGCTTTTCTTCCAGACTTTTCTGTAGAACAGCAAGGTCTGAATTGTAGCTGGAAGCCTTAACACATTCACCAAATTCATGAGATTTCACTCCAGTATGAATTCCTCCGTGTACACTAAGGCATGAATTGATGTGGAAAATTTCACCACATTCATTAATTCTATGAGGTTCTCCTTGAGAACACACTCTATAGTAATGATTAAGTTCTGAGTCATAACTATAAAACTTCTTGTATTTTTTAAACTTACAAAGGTCAAGCATGGAAACTCTACTAGATGAAGTTTTGCTGTGCTGAACTACTATCTTCATGGACAGTGTTTCTGGGTTGTTTATCTGCCTTTTTAATCCAGTTTCATGATTCCAATTTTCTCCCAATTTACAATCCCAGAAAAGCATCCTTTATGATTCTCTCTCTGGACGTCTCTCTGCTAGTAATGCATTGTTTTGGAGTTGACTCCTTGACTTCACGTTCTCTTTTTTCAACAGGGTAATCCTCAAAAATACATCTGGGGTCTTCTTCCGCTGATAGCCAGGGGGCTTCATGTCTCTCCAGATGAGAAATCACAGCTGGTTTAGTTACTGGAAGCCCAAGAGAGACAAAGTACTCATAGTTCTCCAGCATCACATCCCTGTACATGATTTTCTGGCCAGGATCCAAATAGCTCCATTCCTCCTGGGTGAATTCCACAGCAATATCTTGGAATGTCAATACCTTCTGAAACATTGCAGGATCTTAGCTTCAAAGATGAAAGAGACTTCAGAAATCACCTACATAGCAGGGTAGGGATGAAGGGAGGGAGACATTTGGATCTCAAAATACCTATTCGAAGGTCACAGAGACTTCTTGAGCTTATGCTCTAGTTAGTCGAGCTGCCGAGTGTAAGGCCTCCCGTCCAGGGCCTCACGTTGGATGCCAAAATGTAGTGTCCTTTCTAGAGCCCCCAAATTGGGGTGACAAAATATACTATTCTTCCTAGAGCTCCCATCCTGGGGAGCCAAAACCTACCATCTAGACTAGCTCTCTGGGAGATCTCGAGAGCAGCCAGAGTCCTTGGTCTTAGTGGAGGAGGTAGGAGGCAGGAGAGCCACCAGGAGCATGGTCAAAGATGGAGTCACTTGACATTTTTTTCAATTGTTTCGTTTTTCTGGTTTTGCTTTACTACTTCCTGGTTTCTCCTTGAGTCATTCATTTCTACTTATTTGAGTCTAATTTTCAATGATGTATTTTCTTCACTCACTTTTTTTATATCTTTTTGTAATTGTCCAATTGAGTTTTTATCTTCTATGGAATTTTTTTCCATTTCATCAATTTTATTTTCAGAAAGCTGTTTTCTTTTTCCAACTCACTAATTTTATTTCTCAATGATTTGATTTCTTTATCCACTCTGTCTTTAAATACGTGGGATGACTTCCCCAGATTCTCTTGCCAAGCTTCCCTTTCCTTTTCCCATTTCTCTTCTAGCTCTCTTGTGAGAGCCTTTTTGATTTCCTCTATGAGTGTCTTATATATTGAGGAGCAGATCATATCTTCCTTAGAGGATTCCTCTGGAGACAATCTGCTTTTAGTCTCCTCAGTGTTTGAAGTCTGCTCTCTCTCCATACAGAAGCTGTCAATGGTTAGAGCCCTTTTAAATTTTTTGTTCATTTTGTCAGAGCGGGAATGAAAGAAAACAAATTGACAAGAGAAACAATTGGTCTGTTTTTTGGGGGGAATGGGGCTGGATGGTGTTACTGGGCTACCCGACAGACTGTGGGAGACAGCAGCAAGGCACTAACAGGACAGCAATGGCTATGCTGCGTCTGTGCTCTGAGGCTCTGAGAATGTGCTGAGTCATTCCGAGTGAGTGTGGGGATGGCTGGGTCCAAGAAGTGCTAGCTTTCCGGGGTTTTATTCTTTACCTCCAGTGTTTACACCTTCTCTGCTGGTCCTGGCTTGCTGCCAAGATGGAGTATCCACTCTGGGGTAAACCTCCTTTAGCAGAAACGGAAGAGATCACACCCCTCCCCCCTCGGGTCTGAGCAGTGTGAGCTGCCTGCCTTGCTCTTGCTGCTTGCCCTCAATCTGCACCCAGTCTGTTCATTCCCTACCCCACGCAAACACAGACCTCCTCTGACAAATTTCAAGGATGTCTTGTTGGTGATTGTTTGTGGGTTTCTTTTCCGGTCAAGCATTTATTCCGAGGCTTGTCATGAAGTAAGTCCTGAGAGAAAATGCAGAGCTCAAGCAGCTGTCTGCCTCCATGCCACCATCTTGGCCAGAAGTCTGTGTTGCCTCTCTTCAAAAGCTAAGCAGCAAAATAGTTCTGGAATCGTTCTGATATAAAACATCAGTGACTGGCCAGAAATGGGATGAGCAATAGAAAGCTTCAGGCCATGAGTTTATTAACTACACTTTGAAAAGTGAAAGCATTTATAAATGTTCCCCAAAAAGTAAAACAAGCTCACCTTTCCTTGGAGATAGTAGTGATAGCTGACTTTGTGCGTATCCATGAACAGGCTCAAAAAATTGAGATAAATTTGCATGTTATAATTGTTGCTATTGCAAAAGATAATAACCATTTCTAGAAATATTATTTTATTCTTTTTAATGTTAGAGCCTTTCAGATATCACAAAGTAAGAAACTTATTAATAACCTATCATCCTGGAATCACACATTTTGCTTTATTCACTCAACATTAACAGAATTAAAGTGGCAGAAAGCAAACAGTTTTTTTTCTTCTTTTTTCCCTAAGGTGACAAATCACATTTTATACTGCACTATCATCTAGGGATGATAATGACAACAGTAAGAATAAACTCACCACAAATTTCATAATTTTTTATGAACTGAAATGATCTCCAGTATCCTTAAGAGAGGTCCCTTAGAGCTTCAAGTACATGAACTGAGACATACCTCAATGAAGTTAATGACAATAATTTAAAAATTTTACATGCCACTGGTTCCTCCTTTGTCTTCCTCAATTATAAAGGAACCAACCTCTCTTATTGCTTCTGACTCATAAAGACTATCATGAAATATCAAGTTGACCAAGCTGAAAGTTATCTACTATAAGGAATGATCTTATTGAGATTTTTTTTCTTAAAGTAGCATAACTGTCTTCACCCGGTGATTAGAGGAATCATCATTGTAAAAGCATAGATGAAAATTTTCTCTTTTGCCTTTTAAAAAGCAAAAATCTCTGCACTTTCTCTCTGAGTTGGGAGTTAGTGATTTAGCTTTGATATCCTCACTCATCTTATCAATGACATTTGTATCTTGAAGAATGTCTTCTGCTTGAAAAATCAGATATGACAGTGGTTTCACTTCTATATAAAAAGAGGTTTCTAGATGCATTATAAAACACAAGGCAGTGGATAGCACAAGATACCAAACTGTGGTGCAAAATATTGAACACTCACATGTTGTCATTGACACGGTGTCTCCATTCCTCCCTTTTGAGTTCCTCCTGGGCATCTCTTACTGAATTGATTGATGTGGCCACCCGCAAGGTTGGCTGCAAAGGCTTGTAGCGCTGCTGCAATACTTCAGCGATATCTCGGAAGGGCCCCTGACAGGTACAGGATAAGGTCAGTATTTTATTGGGGTGGGTTTCTTTTGACGTATTATTGATGATCAAGGATAGAGAGTGTCTGGGAAGAACAAGTTTTTCTTAGCTAAATAATTAATAAAATCAATGGCTTTTTATACAAATAAGGAAAAAAAAAACATGAAGGCTGATGTACTTTCTTACAACTATGAAGAATGTGCTCATTGCTTCAATATGGAAATGGCCATTTCTCAGAAAAAAACAATGCTGAAACAAGATGGAATTGTTGAATTCACTTAGTCCCATAGTAACAAAAGTTCTTGTTGAATGGCTTTATAAGGCTTTATTTTTTTTTTAATTTAAAGAGACATTATTTCTTTTAATTACATAAATATTTCTCTTACTTTTATTCAATAAATTATTCAAAAAAAAATTCTGAGTAAGACCTTCAAAAATCCCTCTCATAAATGGCCAAAAGACAAAACATGTGGATTTTTCATTAGCTGAAAGCTTTAGAGGCCAAACTCAAATCTTGCCATTATCTGATAACATGCAGAAATCTATTAGGATCATAATTTCTCAATAATTTTACAAATTCTTAATGGAAAATTTATGGCTATATTGTTTAATAACTTAGATCATTAACCATTTCATTATACACATACATACACACATGCACACATATACATAAACAAAGGAAAAGCTTGCTCTATATTTAAAGATGACTTATTCTATATCTTATTTTAAGTAGCAGTAGTAGTAATAATTATAATAATAAAATAAAAGCAATTGATACAAATTCACTTATATAATTAGTACTACATTGAGCTCAATACAAGTAAGTGGCAACTCAAGATTTTGCAGTGTCACTAATTACATCTTGTTTTTCCTCCTCTTTTCTTCCTTCCCCCCAAGCATTATTATTGTTCTATGAGAGAAGTAGTAAAGCCTTCTGAAAATATGAATGGACAAAGAATTCTAATCATGTTCCTTATTCTTAAAGATCTCCTCTTTAAATAGGTTATCACTAACAAGTCACAGCTGGAGTTACTGCAAGCACTGAGTGAAGACTGTGGGGCTAATAAAAAGAAATGATTCACGCCTCATTTATGTTCACTTATGTTTTACATTAATAGAAACCAATAATAGGAACCAGTTACCATAAAAGTCATGGACCGTAAATAACACAAATGGCAAATAAGTATCATCTAGTACTTTTCACAGCTGGACAGGAGGATTGCTATATTTGAAAGTAGTTAATGGATTTGTATAGGAACTTTACTTTTTAAAGATACAGCAACATGATTTCATGTCTCTTTCTAGAAGAATTCAGGAACCAAATATCCTTATTTTTGTGTTTTTACAAGCTCTTACTTTTCTCAGTTCTAGAAAATATATGGGAAGGCTGATATTATAGAAAAACCTTTGAAAATAGAAGGAAAAAGTTTTCCCAAGAAGAAAATGTAATAGAAAACTGACAAGCCACTTGTCAAAGATATCAATATTATTTTATTCAACAGTTGCCATATTGCTCAGAATTAGATATAAAACATAATTTTCTTTAAAATACTTAAATAATCTTGATCTAAGAAAATGACTTAATGTGATGAGCAAAAATTAACTGCCAAGTGATATATAATGTGTTATTAAAGGATCATGGATGTTCTTCTGAAGAAAATTAAAATATCAACATAGATTTTGAACATGTCTCATTCATCATACATTTTGCAGTATAGTTTTTCTTACAGAGAAATGTACCACCTTCTCAGCATCAATCAATTTTAAAAAGGATCGCTTCCTCTCACCCTGTTTTAAAGGAGGTTGGGTTAGTATGCAACTAAATCTGGAGCACTCAAATAAAACTGCATTCATATTCTAATAAAGCAACAAAGTTAAGTTTTGGCCCACCTGTTATTTATAGTCTTTGCTACAAATAGCTGGCCTACTTCTATTAAATTATGGTTATTCCAATATATTACAGGTTTAGGTAGAAGCAATGTGCATGCTCTTATTAATGTCCTTTAATGAAAAGATGACTAATTTCATTATTATCTGTACTTTTGTTAGATTGTAATTCTATTTAATACAGTAATAAAAAGATAAATATATCAGATGCATTAGCATTTTTATATACATTATCTTACTATGTAGTTCTTACCTATAAAATATGAAATACCAATGTTCTTATGAGAAAACTTATGGATAGCTAATTCTTCTACTTTTAAAGAGCTATAAATCTCATAATCATTTAAACACTAGCTATAAGAACTAAGAACATTTTGATTATTTAAAAAAGTATTTTAATAATAAGAATACTTATTATAGTGTGTGATAGTGTGTGGAGAGAAAAAGTATATGCATTACTACCACTTTCTAGTTAACAGCTCAGACTCTGAATTCTTATGAGTTTTAACTTATAATTTCCCTCATTAACATCTTTAGAATATACATTACAGTACAAATGTCATCTGTCTGGCAAATTCATATGTGAGAAAGATAATCCAAGTACAGGAATTCTATTTAAGTTGATTTTTAAAAGAAAATAAAATAACTAATAAAAATATTTTATTGAGTTTAAAAGATATGAATTGAATTCATCCATCATATATAAATACTTGTTATGTGCCTGCTCCTGTAATGGATGCTGGAGATATAAAGCCTTCAAGGACTTTACATTATATACTTTTTTTTCTTTTCTTTTTTTTTTTCCTGAGGCTGGGGTTAAGTGACTTGCCCAGGGTCACACAACTAGGAAGTGTTAAGTGTCTGAGACCAGATTTGAACTCGAGTCCTCCTGAATTCAAGGCTGGTGCTCTATCTACTACACCACATTGCTGCTCCCTTACATTATAGTCTGAATGGTTTAAATACAATGAGGTGTAATTATTGTTGTTCTTCAAATGAACTCTATTGCTTTGGTTTTGTTTTTGAGAATTAGAATGAACTAATATATATAGGACTGGCATTCAAGTCAGAAAGCCCTGGGTCCAAGTTCCATTTATGACATATACTAGTTGACCAAGAGCAAATCACTTTATCTCTCAATTCCTCTGACTTGCCAATCTGTATAGATAGATGGGTTTCCCCTATGTCTATGAAATCATAGGTCTAGATCAAAAAAGCCTTCTAAGAAGTTCTAATGAAGTATGACTGTAAAATAATAGTTTATATTAATGTTTGCCAACAATCATGGTCTTCAAAAGGGTCCAGGGTCAAGACTTGTCACTACAAAAATAATCAAATAAATATTCAAGAAGTTTCAATGACAATTTCAAAAAGAACTTCTAAATATATATTTTATAATTGGTTATATCTATCAATCTATTGATATTGATATCTATCAACCTATCTATATTAATATTTACCTATAAATATATTGATATTGATATCTACCTCTGTCTCTATCTTTAATGTTATTTTGAAAAACAATGCAGTATAATTGTCTTCTTGGATCTCTATCTCCAATATTTCTCTAATTTTGTTATATATGTCCACTGAATTATACCATGAGATCAAATCTAATCCTATGAATGGGATATTGAAAAACAAAAACTCTCACAAAGCAGGAGATTGATTCTACCATAAATTAATCTAGTGGCTGGTCCTATTGCCACTTTCTTGAATACATTCTCCAGGGACAAGAGTTCTTCCCTTAAATCCTATTAACTTTCTCCATTAATATTCTAGTATCCTGACAAGTCTTTACATCAGTAATTTTAACTTTGTGAGTTTTGGGTCCTGACATCTGTTACCTGTTTGGAACTTAACTGATCACTAATCCTGTTCATTTGGCCTGATACTCAATCTTGCTTTATCTTCCATTTTCTTTTTTTTTTTTTTTTTTTTTTTTTGCTTTACCTGTCCTTTCCCCTTCAATGGATCTCCAAATATTGAATCTGCTTACCAGAGTCATATTCACTATTTATTTCTCCTGACTTCAGTCTGATCATATAGGTCTTCAACTTTTGATCCTGTCTTTCCTTGCTCTGCCATGCCTTGCCATAATCAATTTTTAGTTTTATTGAGGTATATATTCTTGTATGTTGTTTAAAATCAAATGTCACATTATTTTTTGAGTTACACTGGAAAACTTCTATATTCTTATAATATCGCTTTTTAAGAATTTAAATCAACTCTTAAAATTAATGAAATTTATAAAATTTTAGTAAGATTTTCTATATGTGCTTTTGTATAGTTATGTGTTATAATACAATATCCAAGTTGTATTATGCTTGGAAAGGACATCAGATAAATAAAATGGTTATATTGTGCTTACTTTATAACCTAAACATTGTTAAATATAGATGATATTGCATGAAAGTTAAACTACTACTCTGACTATGGTTATATTTAATTACCATTCTAACCACTTGGTAAATTATTTTAATTACTCTGTAATTAAAAAAATAACTGAGTAAATGTGTAAATTCTACCGAGTCACACTATTGAAGACATGCACTTGGTCAAACTATTCCTATAAATGATATGCAATAATAATTATTATATGGATTAATAAAGAATTTTTAAAATATATATTCACTTAGCTGAATCAGTGTTGGAAAGAGTTCTAGTGACAAAACTGATATTATTAATTTTAAAAATCTCCTTTCCAATAACTTACAAAACAATAGTAGAGCTGAGAGAATAAAAATAGAATCAAAAGTTGAATTATAAAGAGTTAAGAACCATGTTGCAAAACAATAAATGAAATAATCTTATGATCGTTTGAATACCATTTTTATATTATTGGCATTGAGCCAATCCGGATATCAAACTTTAACTTTTTCCTTTAGTTAGATCCTAGATGTAGGTACATGAGGAATGGTTTACAAAATGAAAAGTAAAATTAAGTATAATTTAATAGAAAATGCAAACTTTGAAAATAAGTTACAATAAGAAAAAATATCATTTTGACATTTCTAGAACCCAACTCACAGTATACTTAATGATTTTTGATAAAACAAAATTCCACTACAACACAATAATTTGGAAAGTCCTTTGTAAAAATATTTAGTTTAAAATTAAAATTTGATAATTTAAAATTAGCCAATCCTCTTAATATGTTGCAAAGACAATAAATACTGGTGACAATAAACATTAACAGAATTGTTAAAGAGCTATAAAGTACCTGGTATTGCTTCCTGTTAATGGGTGGTAAAATATCTGAACGTGGAAATGAACGCTTACTCGTGCAAGCAAGCCAGGAGGAAAGGTCTTCATAATCTGTCTGCTGAATTTGAGGGCTTGGGGGTGTCATTTGACATGCCCTCACTTTCCGTAACTCAAATTCCATTGGATCTGGATCTCGAAATGGTGAGTTGTATATTCCTGGACTCTAAAATGGAGAATATTGTTTTGATACTGTTATATATATTTGAACAAAAGATAACTATACTCTAAGACATATTAAAATATAGAGCTATGTTTTAAAGCTGTCTATTCTAACCTATATCTGTGTATAGTGTATATCTCCTACTTATGACTATTATTATATAAATTGTTACACCCTGGAATCAGTAATATACTGGTAAATGTTTAACAAATGACTTTCTGAAAGGGAAAATGTACACAACACATACTTTTAAATTTAATTCATATTATTGACAATTTCTGTATTATTTTTAAAAAGTCTAGACAATCAATATAACATTAAAGCCTGATTTACAGCATTTGATAATTCCTGAAGTGTGAATGCTAACAAAAAAATTAATAATAGGTTTACACAAACTAAGATGCCATATGTATTCTCAAAACCCTTTTTAATATCTGTTTTGCCTGACTTTATTATAAACTTGATAATAGAAGTTGTTTTATATTTTATACTTCCATTTCTATTCTTGAGCATAGTGCTTTGCACATAATAGCTACTTAATGTGTATTTGTTGATTATTTGTATTTGCAAAATAATGGACTGGAAAAGACTCTATCTAAACTGATCATTTCTAATCCCAATCATGTATTGAAACTATCAAACCATAATCATAAGCAAATCATTAGGTAGTAGTCATTCATATAGTCTATTTTTATATATAAACTATAGGGATGAGCATAATGCTGAGTGCCTAACAGTCAATGAATGCTTTTTAATTAAGTGTTCATTGCTTACCATTTTGACTATTTTTTAAAAATTGAAAATAGTATTTGGCTCTAATCCTCTGCAATCTGGTTTACAATCTCATCAATAAGCTAAAATTACTTTCTCCAATGTTACCAGTTATTTCTTAATTGCCAAATCTATGGCTTTTTCTCAGTCCTCATCTTTTTGCCCTCTATATAACCTTTGACATTATTGGTCATCTTTTCCAGAACATGCTCTTTTCTTTAGGATTTTATACTACTTTCTCCTGGTGTGCCCCAAGTAGGGAGGAATGGTAAATATTTAACAACCAGCTCTCGAAAAAATACCCTTGACATGCTTTTATGTTTATTCTACATAAATGACACTTTATAAAAAACAATCAACAAAATAATAAATTAAGCCATGATTTTTTTTCATGTTTGTTGATTTCTGATGTATAAATGTTCATGCTAAAAATTTAGCAATTGGCTTTGGAAGTCAGTTTGAATTAGCTACAGTATATCCTTGCCCCAGATCTCTACACTAGGCCTTCTTTTCTTATCACTATGTTTTCTCTTATTTGGCAATCTAATCATTTCCAATGGGTTCAATAATCTTCTCTGTGAAGCTGCTTCTCAGATCTATACAATCTGGCTCATATCACCAACTGCCTATTGAGCACCTCAAACAAGATTTCCATGAACATCTCAAACACAACAAATATCCAAAATAGAATACATCATCTTCCTTCCCCAAGCAACTCACTGGCCAGTTCTACTACTTAATAGCCTAAGAACTGGCTACTATATACCACTCCAGTATGGACCTTACTCTCCTTAGTAATCTAGATTGACATAGGGACACTAAAAAGTAAAGCCTAGAATGGAAATCTTGGAGTCTTTGATTGTATAAAAAAGAAAAAAAAGAGACTAGATTATTGAGGGGATGAATTGGGGTGAGAGTCTAGAGTAAACAGAAAGAAAAAAGTAGATAATGAAGAGAGTAAAAAAAATCTTTTTGTAAAGAGGTGCAAATATTTAATATATATATATATGTATACACATATATATGTGTGTATATATATGTGTGTATATATATATGTGTGTGTGTATATATATATATATATATATATATATGTATGTGTGTGTGTGTGTATATATATATAAAGAAGAGAAGCATAAGGAGAGGAAAATACAATCAACTTCACTTACTGAGAAGAAAAAAGAGCAGGTAATAATGTATCCTGACAAAACCAGGAAAGAGGAACAAATAAAGAAAACCCTAAAGGGAAAAGTATAACAAGAAGATGGGATCAGAGGAATGGGGATAAGAGTCAGTAGGAACAGAAAAAAAAAAAGTAAAATAACTGAAAGAGCATAATGCTGTGCCTATAGCAAAATGGGGGAAATAGAATTTGGTCTTCAAATTTGGAGACAGATGGAGGAAAATATAATGTCAACTCACAACTTTATGTGTTAATAGATTGAACAATCCAATAAAGCAAAAAATAATAAATTGAATAAATGTGGGGATAAAATGAGTTAAAAGAACTATGGCAAAATAATAAACACAGCACCACATGAAACTTCTTTTAAAAAAAAAAAATTTACAAGACTTCAGGGAATGAAGCCATGATGGCAGAATGAAACCAGGAAGCTGCTTGTGCTTTCTCAGTTTCCCTTGAAAACCAATGAAACAAAATCTGATGGAATGAAAACATTCTCTAGCTCAAGATAAATTAGAAAAACTGCAAAGAAAGGTCAGTCTCACTGGGATGAAAAGGGTGTTTATCCTAGCTCAGACAGTGTCTGGGGAAACCAGTGAGAGCATCTTAATCCTAACAGATCAGCAACTGAAAACTTCTGTCCTGGATCATTAGAGAAACAGACCAGTGAGGGAGTTTCCAGTCCCATTCAGAAGGCAAATTCTGGGAAGCTAGATAGATAGTTTTCTGGAAAGAGCAGATAAAGCTACTCCCCTGTAAACACAAGGGACCTCTGTGCTCAAAGTCAAGATTCAGAGCTGCATAGGAAGCTTAAAAAATGAAAAATTATAAAATATATATAGAGGGAAAAGAAAAGAAAATGAGCAAGAAAAAGAAAAGAGTCTTGACCACAGAAAGCTACCATGGTGATAGGGAAGATTAAAACATCAACTCAGATGAGGATAAAATATAAATTATAAAAATTAGAATGGATAAAATGGAGGCTAATGACCCTATGAGACAACAAGAATTCATCAAACAACTAAAAAGAATGAAAAAATGGGAAAAAAGTATAAAAGAACTCATTGGAAAATAGATTAAGAAGAGACAATTTAAAAATTATTGGTCTATCTGCAGAGAGCCTAAATTACATTCTTCAAGAGATCCTCAAGGAAAACTGCCCTAATATTATAGAAACAAAAGGGAAAATAATTGAAAGACTCTACCAATCACTTTTTGAAAGAGATTTCACACAAGGAAAACCCTAAGGAACATTGTTGCAAAATTCCAGAACTACAATCTCAAGAAAAAAAATATTGTAAGCTGCCCAACAAAAGCAATTCATATATTAAGGAGTAACAGTATCCAGAATCTGACAGATTCTATAATAAAGGATCCGAGGGCTTGAAATACCAAATTCCAAAAGGCAAAGGACCTGGAATTACAACCAAAAATTAATTACTCAGCAAGACTGAGCATCATCTTTCAAGGGCAGTGATGGATCTTCAATGAAGTAAGAGATTTTCCATCATTTCTATTGAAAAAAAAAAAATAGAATCCAAGAGAAAATTTAAATTTAAAACACAGGAACCAAGAGAAGTATAGGAAGGTAAACAAGGGGAAATACATATTATTTAAAGATTTACATTCCTAGATGGAAAAATGATATGCATCAATAATGATACTAAATGTATCATCTAACAAGTGGTAGAACACATAAATTCTTAGAGAAGACATTAAACCAGTTACAGAAAGAAATAAACAGCAAAACTATATTAGTGGGAGACTTCAACCTTCTCCTCAGAATCAGACAAATCTAACCACAAAATAAACAAGAAATAAATTAGATATGATAAATCTCTGGAAAAAATTGAATATAAACCAAAAATAATACACCTTTTTCTGAGCAATATATGGCACCTGCATAAAATAAATGACCATGTATCAGGTAAAAAAGAGCCTCACAATCAAAGGCAGAATAGGAAATGCTTCCTTTTCAGACCACGATGAAATAATAATTATATTCAATAAAGATAGATCAAAAACCGCTGGAAATTAAATAGTCTAAAGAAAGAGTGGGCCAAACAACAAATAACAAAAACAATCTATAATTTCATCCAAGGTAATGATAATAATGAGACAGCACTTCAAAATGTATTGTATGCAGTTCTTAGAGGATATTTTATAGCCATAAATAGCTACATGAATAAAATAGAGAAAATATAGATCAATGAATGGAGCATGCATTTAAAAAGTTAGAAAAAGAACAAATTAAATACGAAATTTAAAATTCTGAAACTCAAAAGAGAGCTCAATAAAATTTAAACAAAGAAAGCTATTGAACTGATTAATAAAACTAAGGTTGGTTTTATAAAAATAAATAAATAAATAAATAGATTAAATAAATAAATAAATATTTGCTTAATTTTATTTAAAAAAAAATTACTAACATCTAAAACAAAAAGAGTAAACTTACCATCAATGGAGAAGAAATTAAAGCAATAATTAGGAGATATTTTGCCCAACAATATGCCAACAATTTTGACAATCTAATTGAAATGGATGAATATTTACAAAAATATAAATTGCCCAGATTAGTGGAAAAGAAAATAAATTATTTAAATAACTCATTTCAGAAAAACAAATTGGACAAACCATCAATGAACTACCTAAGAAAAAATTCCCAGGGCTAGATGGATTTACAAGTGAATTCTACCAAGTATTTAAATAACATTTAATTGCACTACTACATAAACTATTTGGAAAAAAGGCAAAAAAGGAGTCCTGCCAAATTCCTTCTATGACACAAATATGGTACTGATTGATACCTAGATTAGGAAGAGCCAAAACAGAAAAGGAACACTATAGACCAATCTCCCTAATGAATACTGATGCAAAATTTTTAAATAAAATATTAGCAAAGAGATAACAACTTATTAGAAGGATGATACGCTATGACCAGGAATGCAGGGCTGATTCAATATCAGGAAAACTATTACCATAGTTGACCATATCAAGAACACTACAAACAAATCCTATGATAATTTGAATAGTTTCAATTCAAATAATTGAAAAAATGAGTAGATACCCATCAATTGGGGAATGGCTGAATAAATTGTGGTCTATAAAAGCAATGGAATATTATTGTTCTATAAAAAAATGATGAACAAATTGATTTTAGAAAGGACTAGAAAGATCTGCATGAACTGATGCTGAGTGAAACATGCAGAATACAACAATAGCAAGACTGAGGATCAGTTATGATAGATTTAGTTCTTCTTAGCACTTCAGTGATTTAAACTTTGGATAGAAAATGTCATCCATATCCAGAAAGGAAACTATAGAGACTGAATGTATATCAACACATGCAATATTCAATTTTGGGGTTTTTTTCCTAGTGTTTTTTTTTCTTTTTTCTTCTGATTTTTCTCTCTCAACATGATTCATATGGGAATTTGTGAAAAAAATAGAATATATATATAACAAAAAATGTTGTTTTACACGTAACAGGAAAAAATAGAAAAAAAGAAAAAGAAAATGATATATAAAACAAAAGGCTAAAGTTCTTTGAAGTATCTGATAAAATTGATAAA
Source organism: Sminthopsis crassicaudata (assembly GCF_048593235.1). Classification (NCBI taxonomy): domain Eukaryota; kingdom Metazoa; phylum Chordata; class Mammalia; order Dasyuromorphia; family Dasyuridae; genus Sminthopsis; species Sminthopsis crassicaudata. The sequence continues at coordinate 114,347,801 of NC_133620.1, read as the reverse complement.
CCTTTCCCTTGTTAATCTGATTAAAATAAGAGAAGAAAATAACAAAATTATGTATAAATTATATATAATATAATAAGTATATATAATACATATTATATAATATATAATATTATAATTATATATTAATTATACATAAATAACAAAATAACAACTTAGAAAGGTTAAATTACAACAAAATCAGAAAAAAGAAAAAAAATCATAATATAAGGTAGTTATATGATTTTTAAAAAACTGAAAACACAAAAGAAATAGACTATCTTCAAAAAGATAAAATTTAATTAAAGTTTAAAAATAAATGCAAAGTAGAGACATTTTAAAAATATTAAAAAACGTGTACATATCTAATGCCAAAAGCAGTATCACAGGCAATACACCAGAATCTTTTCCCAATAAATCCAAGACTTCAAGGTTGCCTACTTTCCTCACTATTATTTAAGATAGTAATAGAGACTGAGATGCTAACAAAAGAAACAAGATAAAGAAATTAATAGGATAGGCAAAGCAGAGGTGAAACGATCTCAGTTTTCTGATAATATGAAGGTTTATTTGGAAAAACCTAGAAAATCAACAAGCATAGTCATTAACACAATTACTAGTTTCAGCCAAGTTTCAGGCTATAAACTAAATCTAAATTCAATAGCATGCTTTCATGATAACATTTTCTGATGATTTGTTTTAATTTAGTAAGAATTATTGAAATGCAAATTAAAACAACTTTGACATACTACCTCACATCTATCAGATTAATAAAGATGTCAGAAGAGGAAAATGATAAATGCTGGAGATGATGTGTGAAAATTGGGACACCGATGCATTGTTGGTTGAATTGATCCAACCAGTGTGTAGAATGATTTGAGACTATGCCTAAAGGAATACAAAACTGTACATAACCTTGGACTCAGCAATTTCACTACTAGGTCAAACGGAAAAGGGAAAAGAGAAAAGACTCATTTGTATACTTTTTATGTTGGCAAAGACTTGGAAACCGAAGAGACAGCTATCAATTAGGGAATGGCTGAACAAGCTGTGCTATATGATTGGGTTGGAATGCTAATGCTATAAGAAATGATGAAGGGGATGGTTTCAGAAAAAATCTTGGGAAGATTTATATGATCTGATTCAAAGCAAATTGAGCAAAAGTTGGAGAACATAATATACAGCAACAAATATTGCAACAACAACCAATTGTGAAAGACTTAGCTACTTTAATTGAGATAAAAATCCAAGACAGTTCCAAAGAATTTATGATGAAAAAGCAAAGTTATTCACCTCCAGAGAAAAAATAGATACACTGAATGCAGAAAGAAGTATTTTTCCTCTTTTTTCTTGTTCCCTCCTCTCAACATGGCTAATGTGGATATATATCTTATATAATGTGAATCGCATATCTTGTCTTCTCAATACGTGTAGAAGATGAGACAAGGGGAAAATTTGGAATTGAAAATAAAAAAAAACTTTAAATGATTCATTTAATAATTACAGAGAAGCAGGGAAAGGTCTCTATGAACTGATAAAGTGAAGTTAATAGAGCAAAGAAAACAATATAAATAATAAATGCAACATTACAGAAGGTTAAAAAAAACATACCAAAAAATCCAAAGTAAATGCAACAAAATTATGAAGATCAAGTGGAATTAATGAAGAGATATGGAAAATATATCCTCAACCTATTTCTTCATGGAGACAGGAGGTTTTCACATACTATATGTTGCAGTGCATGTTTTTGGACTTTGTCAGTGTATTGATTGGTCAGTTATGCTTTTTATCTTCTCTAAAAAAGATTCTATTAGTCATAGGGGATAGTGCTTAGGGCCTTTCAGAGATAGAAATGCATGGGATACTATGATGATATAAGAAACAAAGAATATCATTAAAATTTTTTAAAAAATAAATAAATACTTTACAAGTCATTCCCTTCTACATTTCCAGGCTTCTTACATTTTATTCCCATCCCCTGCTGTCTAGTAAAAGTGGCCTTTTTGCTGTCTCTAGCATATAACACTGCATCTCCAAACTTTTTGCCTTTGAAATATCTTTTCTTCATACCCTGAGTGTTCTTTTTCTCTTTTCCTTCAAGATTTATCTCAACCCATTTCCTGTTGTAATCTTTTCCTAAACAAGACCACAACTACTATCACTCCACAAGTCTCAGTGCTTTTCTTCTGAACTTTTCTTCTGTGTGTGTGTGTGTATTATATCTATATCTATATATACATTATATATTTTATATGTGATATACATATCACATGTATATGCACATATATCTTTGTTTTTTCTCTTCTCATCTTTTTAATTTCCATTAGAATATGAACTCCTTGAGAGCAGAGAATATTTTTTGTTTCTTTCTTTCTTTTTATCCCTGATGTTTAGTAAAGTGACTGGAACACTAAATTGCTTACTAAATGCTTGTTGACTATATATAAAATGCAACATATTTAATGGTAATTTTATTGATGTGCCCTTGTCATAAAATGACATTAGTATAACTGCTTATGTTCAATTTCTGAAGATAGATCTTATCTTTTAAGATACCTGAACTATAAAATTCTATAAGCACATAGGTAATAGGCAAATCCACAATAGAAAGAGCACTAGAATTAACAATCTACAATCCCCATCTCTATCCTTTATTACGTGAATGACCTCAGGAAAGTCACTTTGCCTTTCTTGGAACAGTTTCCTTATCTTTAAAATGGAGGGGCTTGCCTAAATGACTTCTAAAGACTCTTCTAGCTCTTTCTGTGATATTATGAAGTGTATACTTACAATGAGAATGTTAGAAAATGAAAGCCTGGCTTGCCTTTTATTTTCTGTATGACAATATAGACTAACACTAAAAGTTATGTTTCAAAAATCTTGTTTCAAAAAATACTTGTGGAATTTCTGTCTAATGCTACTAAGTGTGCTGATGAACACTTAGCTGTTTTTGCCATGTTTACCTCAGAGGACCAAAAGTGCTAAAGATTCCCTAATTAGAATGTATAATTTTTAAAAGTCCTGTTAAAATTTTCAAACTAGAAACTGTCATGGAGTTAATCTTTCATGTATACTTAGAGAAACAAAAATCTTCAAAAATCCATGTTTGCTCAAGAGTTTAAATTCTAAATTAGATTTCTATTTATAAAAGAGGAACATATTTTCTGTAAAATATTTAAAAACTTGTTTTAAAATACTGATCATTCTCAAAATACTTTATTCAATAGCCTTTTAAAAAGTCTCTTTCTTAATATAGTGTCAACTGGCTTGCAAATACGTTGTAACCTCCTAGATTATCCTGTGAGGACAGTCCAATTACCCCCAACCTCTTACTTGTTTTACTATATTTCAATAGATTAAATGCCCTAAATAAATTATGAAATCTACATCTTTAAAATTTTATCAGATTAAAAAGTTCAGTTTTAACTTTTTAATTTAATTTTGTAAAAGCACACTATCTAGCAGAATATTAAAGAGCAGGATTTATGCCAATTTATATTTCAAAATTTCTTCACAGGCATGTAGTTCTAGATATTTTTATTTTTTTCAATGTCATTAATAATAATATAACTCAAAACTAATAGTAAAACTAAACATAGCAAAATAGATAAAAGCCTATGTCAATTTATATTTTGAAATTTCTTCACAAGCACGTAGTTCTATATATAATTTTTTTATGTCATTAAGAATAATGTAACTCAAAACTAATAGTAAAACTAAACATAGCAAAAGCAAATCCCTCTTGATTAATGAAAAACTCACTAGATATAACTTGTAAAATTGGGATAATACTTCTATAATTACTTAGAGTTGTTGTGAATAGAGTACATTTTAAATCTTAAAGTTATATATAAATAGGAATAATTAAATTTTGTTAACTTTTTTTCATATTAGTTACAAATTATAATAATCATTATCATATTGTTCTATCTACAATTTAACCTATGAAATATCTTTTAAAAAGAAATCTATATTCCTTAACATATATTGACAATGAGTAGTAATGAATAATTTATTATTCATAATCAGTCATTTGCTCATTAGTAATTTGAATGACTAATTTTAGTCTTGGAGAAAAAAATGAGGAAGTGTCCTTTCCTTCACTTATTGAAGAAATGGAGAAGGATAGGTGTGAAATGTTGCTCATGCTGTCACATACATGTAAAACTAGTTGTTTTCACTTAACTTTTTTTCCCCTTATTACAAAGGAAAGTTTCTCAAGAGGAAGAAAGAGGTAAGGAGGGTGGGAATCCAGAAATATCCATGATGCAAATATCAAAATTCACCAATAAAATTTATTTTTAAAAATATTAGAAAAATTAAAATAATACAATACTACAATAATACAATTAGAAACTTCAATCTATTTTCATATTTACCTGTACATATATACAATTTCTATGCAGTAAATGCAAATAAACCTGCAAACTCAATGCCGCATTTTCATTGTGTAGAATCTTCATATGGCCTCTAATTCTAATCTCTGTTATAGGGCTTCTTTTGTGTGAAACCAAGAACATTTGCTTTTTATTGAATTTTAAGTGCAACAAATTTTTCAGGGTTTTTTTTAATAATTAATTTTATCTAACTTAGGTCAAAGAAAACATTCCAATCATCTAATTCATTAGACACAGTACCTCTTTTCTTTTTGTAATCATAGACACTGTATTCATTTTACCATAAAGTTTACAGACCATTTAGTGTTAGAAAATAATTTCAAAAAATAATGTCTCATTTGCTACATTTCATAATGTGTTTCACATTTTATAAATAGTAGCCTTTTGTTGTTTTTAAATATTATCATGGATCACACAAGTCATAGTTAATCCTTTGGGATTATGTCAGATTTTTCAGTTTTTACATTTTTCACAACTTTGAAGGGCTATTGCTTTCTAGGGATTTCAGTTTTAGCAATAATTTTCTAGAGTGACCAGCACTATGGGGAAATCTGTGCTAACTTAAAAAAAAAGACCTACAACTGAGTTATTTGCAGTACTGTCATGCTAACTTCCAACTCAATAAGACCAAAGAAATCTCAGGAGAGGGCCCTGCTAATAGCTTCTTACTGACCTTCTTGCATCAAGCTCTACTGCTGACTGGTGGCTCAGTGGTGAATATGGCAAATGAGGTGTGAAAATACAGATTTTTTAAAAGGCAATGATTCTGACTCATGTAAAGGAGTGAAGAAGGAAATTAATCACAATACATGTATATATTATATATATGTATGTGTTTCTGTGTGTGTGTATGTATGTATGTATGTGTATTTTTTTCTTAATTGGGAATTTCATTTAAAGGGAATTCATATATGTCCTAGAATATTAAGTATGCCAAGCTGAGCAATTGTCAAATATATAATTTGTTGTCCAATCATCCCTAGTATATTAATATTTTTAAATAATTCTACTCTCAATTTGTAATATGTGAAAGAACAATAAAGCACATGACTGATATGGAAAGAAATTATAGAAGTTGATAACATTCAATATATTTTATGTTGCAGTTCTTGTTATATTATGCCCTTTTCCCACTTACATTTTTTTGTATTACCCATAGAGAGCCATAGTGTCACTTTTTTTCCTCTTAATTTTTGAAATTCACTTTTTAAAAATTCTATAACCTTTATGCACTTTTAAACTGCAAAAAATTATGCAGTTTCAAACTACAAAAATAAATTATGCAATTATGATTTCCAAGCATGGTCAATAGCATGTCATCATTTCATAATATCTTCTTTGTTGCAGGAATGCAAACTGTACACATATACAACGTGGGAATTATATTTTGAAGTACAAAGACTATTATTATATGAGATAGGAGACTGATTAAGGCTTGAAATGAAAATTTGATCTCTTTCATCATTTTAGTTAGTCAGTAATTGGGTGACTTTCTCCTAGTTCAGAAGTGATTAACTCTATTAAAACTAAAAGTTTCTAAAATGAAACTTCCTTTTAAAATATTTGAATTCTAAGTTCAAGGGAAACATTTAAAAATAAAGAAAAAATTAAGAAAGCTAGAAGTAAAAGATCTTAAATATCTGGAAAAGTAAAAGGCATAATAGAGAGCTGTGAATGAAATATTTTCTAAAGAAGGGACTGCTGAATCAACACTGACCAGTGCACTTCATCATAATTATCAGGACATAGTAGTGCCAAGGGATTTATAAAAATCCCACTCAGCAAATAATTGCCCTGCTGTTAGACGATAGTCAGAGTGTTAACACACTGTCACAGTCCAGCGTTTAGTAAGATATTCAACATTCAATTACTCTTGCTGAAAACTAAAAGGAAACACAATCATTTCTCAGCTGTAGCAGCTTTGCTTCCACAGGAAATCTGAAGAATAGTCTTATTAACCCTCATGTCATTGTTTCTCTGGAATGTAAAAGAATGTTTTGGTGATATTAGGAATTTGTAAAGAAAACATTTGCAATAGATTTTTATCTGCACAAAGCAAGTATTTTCTAATTATGCAGATTCATATTTTTCCCTTTTCACTTTTTCCATGTAAGTAAGCAAAATAATGAAATAAATATTTAGGAAAAGTATTTGGACAAGTTTAAACAATCAACAAGTGTTTATTAAGTATTTACTATGTGATAGACACTGAGGATACAAATACAAAGAGTGATGTTTTCAGAGAGCTTTAAGGTACCTTTAGATGTAGATGCATGCTTCTGAAGGACTTCTCACGGATATTTCAAGGGCCCTTAACATTGGAGATTATCAACCTTGAGATATATTTATACAATTTTTTAAGCATTTTTTTGTCTTAGTCTCACTCATTCAATGTGAATTATGTTGCTCTTTGTTCCATTCTACCAGTCCATAGATGTCTACCTGTTCCACTAACATTTTAATCACTATAACTGGCATCAAGATCTGCACAGAAAGAACTGCAAGTTTATAATTTCTTTCCTACCGTCCTAGCTCTGAAATAAACATGCACGCTTTCCTTGAGACTCCTGAAAGTTTCAAATCTTGGTTTCTAACAGAAGAATAATCAAGTTTACTACAGAAGAGTTTAAAAAACAACAAACAAAATGGAAAAGCTACAAAGTCTAATTCTACAAGCTTTTATTATCTACCTACAAGCAAGATATTGTGCTACATATTGGATAAATGTACGGTTCCTCTCCTCACAAAGCTGACATTCTACTTTAGGATAAAACATGTACATAGATAAATATAAAATATATGCAAAGTAAATACAAAGAAATGAGGGGAAGTATAGGAAAGAGCAGGGATTAGAAAAGATCTTATGTATGGGGTAGGGATTAAGCCAAAGTAGAGAATATGAAGAGTCAGAGGTAGGCGAGGAGGAAAAAAATAAAGTTCATTAAAATATTAAACAATCTGGACTCAATTCCCTTTTGAGTTGGATCATAAGCCAATGGCTAAGTCAGTTTCATTTAGGATTTCCTCAGAACCTCTTAAAATTTGATCACAGAACCACCTGACAGAGGAAGGTTATCTCTCATCTGGATCCAACCAGCCTCCCTGGAACTTTGGATCACCCTCCATTGACTTTGTAGTCATGTCCTTCCTTATTTTCCTGGAAGCTTATTTGTTGTTATCCATCCTACATTTTTTTTTAAAGGATCAATGACACAAAAGGGAATGATGTCTTGATTCGTTAGACTTAAGTGAGGCAGAATTATGCAAAGCTGTTAGCCTGACTCTCTCTTCCAGAGTCATCAATTCCAGTGCCAAAATGTTAAGAGTACTAGAGATGGCCCGATACAGTATATGATCTTGGCATTTTTTGTGTCTTACCAAATTCTAAGTGCCCCACTACCTTTATGGTTATTGAAACAAATTGTTCTCAACCACTCATTCTGCCTAGGAAGTCTGCATATGCTTAGAGTAGATATTCCTAACTACTGAGGACTTTGTGGTCTGTTAGCTATGTTCAACCTGGTCTTGAGCCCATCTACTCTGAGACAGTTTTACTGGGGTATGGCCATTATACAAGTTACAGCTACTCGGAGCCACAGATAAAAGTTGAGTGGCAAGTGAACACCGCAGGTAGATGAACAATCCTGAAAAGGGTTGGGCAAGCTCTCTCATCATACTGGACATTCCTGAATAACCCATATATGCCAGAAGCTTATTTATATAGCAGTGGACATATTAGGCAAAATTATCATCTTGGCTATATTAACCAGAAAGAGTCTATCTAGTCCCAAAGATTCCTCCCTTAGGCTTCAAGAAATAGTGCATCATCCTTATAGTTGTTCTTTATATTCCTGGCATTTTAATGTCTTTCAATAGGAGGCAATCAACTTTATAAAACTCATTCATTCTTAATTTGTCATAAGTGCTGATACATCATCCCTACCTAGAGATGTCACTAGAGCAATATTACACAGAAGGGGCAATTGAAATTGTTGGTCCAGGGCCAAAATAAAGGTCAGTTAAATTGCATAAGCAATAGATCAAAAAAAGAGCATGAATCTAAGAGCTGTTAGAATTTGCCATTGTCCTTTCTTCCCAATCTTCTGGTTGTGTTTTTTTTCTCACTTAATTGGGATTAAGTGGCTTGCCCAGGGTCACCTAGCTAGGAAGTGTTAAGTGTCTGAGACCAGATTTGTCTCTGGCTGGAGTAAATGCCAATAAATTCCATCTATTTATCTTATTTCATTTTTCTTAAGAAAATCATTAACAACTTATGCTTGATTCCATTCATTGTGAAGCCCAATTGCTCTACCTCTTTCTCTAGATAGCATCTTGACCTAGTTTTTCAAAGGAGACTTAATGGAGCCTATTTCATCCTGCTTCTTTCATGGATCAACAGATAATTGCTTTCTTTTCCTTTTCTTTTATTTTTTCTTTTTATTTTTCCATCTCTTTCTTTTTGTTTTTTATTTTATTTCTCTTTCCCATCTGACACACTATTCTAACTCTTAGCTTATCTGCAGATCTAATATGACTGATATCCCTTGAATCTAATAAATTATCACAACTTCTCAGACTTTCATGTACCACCACATTCCACAAAAGACTGGCCCATAATTGTACCAGAATGAATTCCATTCTAAACATGTTCAAAGTTGTGCTTGGATTATACACATGCAACTTTTTAATGATATTCTTGTGATAAAATTTCATTACTTTTCATGAATATTGTCTAAATGCCACATCATCAGTTCTTCCAGCTGAAAATCACTTTCCAGCATTCTCCAGCTAGAGAAATTTTAAACTATAACATATATTTCATCTATATTTAACTTCTAGTAGGTCCTGTACCAGAGAACCAATCCACTATGTTAATATCAATTTTTCCTCATCACTCCCTAGTAAAATAGAGGAATCCATGTATATGGCTGGCAAACCTTTTATTTTCAGTCATATATCAATAAATAATTGACAAACATTTATTAAGCACCTGTCTATTAAGCAGGGGTGAGGAAGGAGTGCATTCCAGGCATAAGGGATAACAAATTAAAAGGCAAGAATGTCAAGATATGATACCACAGAGTTAAAGAAAGGAAGCATACATAATAATGTTGGAAAAGTAGGTAAAGAAACTAGAACAGCAATAGTGTTTGAAGAAGAACTATGAATGACATACCTATTGTCAAAAATACAATGATCCAAAACAATCACAAAGTACTAATGATGAAACATACTATACACCTTTATAAAAAGAACTGATATTTGTTGAATATAGACTGAAGCATACTATTTCCCATTTTTATTTTTTTTCTTTTGAGTCTTCTTTTCTAAATTTACTAATATGGAAATGTTTCACACAATTGCACAAGTATAACCTATATCTGATTGTTTGTCATCTTGAGGAGAGGGCACAGAAGGGAGGAGAGATAGAATTTGGAATTCAAAACTTCAAGTAAAAATGTTAAAAAAAATTGGAGGGGGAAAAGGAAAAAGAGGTAAGGGTCAGATGGTGGAAGATTTTAAAACCATGCATTGGAATCAATATTAAATCTTTAAAGCAAAAGTCTATTACTAGAGTTTAACTAGGAGGGCAGTGACACGTACTTAGGAAAGTCACTTAAGCAACATTTTGGAGGAAGGATTAGAGTAGGGAGAGGAGACATGAGGTAGGGAGCTATTGCAATAGAATAGGTGAGTAGGTGGAGACAGATAAGTAGTACAGTGAGTACAGAACCAGCCTTGTGTGATCCTGGGCAAGTCACTTAACCCCAATTGCCTCAGGGAAAAAAAATTGGTGAGTGGATGATGAGAGTCTAAATTAACCATGAGCTTGGCTTATAAGTATAAAAAGGTAACAAATGAAAGAATTGTTGAGGAGATAGAAATGACATGTGGCAAGTGACTTGGTATGTGAAGAGGGAGAGTGAGGAGATGGTGGAACCCAAGTGAACCAGGGATGGTAATGATTTCAAGAGAGATATTCAGAAGATGGAATGGAATTCTATTTTCTTTATTCAATTAGGAGAACTATTAAAATTTCCCAGGTAGATAAGGACATATTGTAAAATCAAAAAGTTTCAACAAAGACAATTCTGCCATATCCTTTTAAAAAATTAATTAATCTGTTCAAATGTGTTTGATTGATTCACTACTGAATTTTAAGTCTGCTTATTTACAGATTATTTCAGGCCAACAATTTACTATTACCTATAGAAGTAATTATTCATCAAATATACATTAAATGCTACTGGTTGTATTAAATGCTAGCTGTTATTATTTTGGCATTTATCTAATAATTGTGAAGCTTTTAAAATTTTATATAAAGAAAGATGAAGATTCAAATCAACAAGAATTTGGAAAAAAAATGAAATGTATTGAATGCAGAAAAAACAGATTTATGAGAAGAGTGTTATAATAGTGAGGCCATCATGCTCATCTTTAGCAAGCCACTCTTTATTCACTCTTAGTTTCTGCATTTTGTAACAAACATCCTCAGAATGACTAATGGAACCCCCCATCTTCTGGATGACACTATCTCAGAATATTGTTTCCAGGAATGCAGAGTAATAAAAGTAGTTCAAAAGAAGAACTCAAGAGTTTCTTCTTCATTATTTTCTCAGAATCATTAAATCTCATTGTTGGAAAAGATTTCAGAGGTCAGCTAGAACAACCTGTATCTGAATATTTTTGACATACACAGCAAGTAGTCTTTCAGCTTTCTCTTGAAGATCTTCAGCAAAGGAGATATCTGCCATATCCTTTAATTTAAAAAAAATCCCACTTTAAAAATAAAAGCTATCACATAGTGGGTTGAGTTTTTTTTTCATAATATATGCATGTTTTTCAGCATTCAACCTTGCAAACCTTTTGTTTCAAATTTTCCCCACACACACTCCCTTAGGCAACAAGTAATTCAATATGGGGTAAATATTACATAGAGCTTTAAGAATTATACAGAATTTTGCAAATCACTTAATTTTATCCTCATTATATGTAAGTAATCATTATTAACAACCTTATTTTACCAAGAAGGAAACTGAGGTTCTTAGAGGTTAAGTAATTTGTCCAAAGTCACACAACAACAACAAAACCTAATCAGAACAATTAATCCTACCATCAAATCGTAGGATATGAAATATTTTGCTGCTATTGTTCAGTTGTTTCAGTCACGTCCAACCCTTCATGACCACATTTTTGAAGATTTCTCAGCAAAGATATTGTAGTGGTTTGCTATTTTCTTTTTGGCTTATTTTACAGATGAGGAATAAGGCAAAGAGGGTTAAGTGATTGACATAGGATCACACAGCTAATAAAAACATATTTGAACTCAAAAATAAGAGCCCAATACTCTATACGCTGTGCCACCTAGTTGCCCAAAATAAATATTTACTGAACTGAATTGTCTTCTTTTATACTCTCATCCTCTAATATCCCTTACATTTATACATATAGATAAAGGTATTCATGGAAAATGTTGCAAAAAATACATGCTGAAAAGAGATTTTTATGTTTGAAGAAAAATGGAAAATATAATGTGTCATTCTAATTTGTATAGGAGGCATATATATTTATTTTATATGTATTTTATTTATAACTGAAGCAATAAATAAATACATACTGTATTTCATGTAAGCAAAATTAACATGCTAATGCTATATATTCAGAGGGAAATATTATATGCAAAGTACTTTACAAACTTTAGTCTTACATAGTGTTAGTATCTGTTAGAAAAATGAAGATTTTAATTACTATTTTTTTTACTTTAAATAGTAGTGTTCAGTTATAGAATGGTATGCTTAACATTAAAATACTCATATTGTCATTTCATAGATAAAAAAATATAGTATTATGTTTCTAAATGTGTAATTCCAAATATATTATAAGAAAGTAGAGATATTTAAAATATTTGTGGGTTTCGTAACATTTTTCCTATTAGACAATAGAGTTACTTAAATATACATACTATTACAGATTCTATTGGAGATCAGTCAGGGTAGTAGGAATTAAGGCCCTACCTATTGATGGTATCCATAAAAATAAAGTTCTACCAGGACAAGACATAGACAAAATAGCTTTTCATTGGCATCTTTTTTCTTTACTCTCTTTAAAGATTCTTTCACCTCTTATGGGACCTCTTCCTTCCCAAGTAACTGGGACCCTCTCGCACTGTAAACTTTTGGACATTGGCCTGTCTTCCTGAGGGCAGGCAATGTGTTTTGGACCTATTTTTCTGCTATCCCATCTTCAAAACCCACTTTAAAGTAGTTTAGAAAGAATCTGATGGACATGAAATTTAATAGTAGGTAATGCTTAATATCATGCACCTAAATTATTTTCCTTGAATTCTCTTGAAACTAAAGACATATAAATCTAAAGATGTCATATTAGGCATTGGTGACAAATAATTGGGAAGATACCCTGGAGTTGAATATTTTTCAACGACCATATCACATCATGGAGGCAGATTGTTATTATGTCTTTCTATAATAATATCCTTATGGTAGTGGTCGTGGTGTACTAGTAATTTATATTCACCTAAATGTAAAAAAATACACATTTTCATAACAAAACAATTATTGTCTATTATTAAGGTATTCTAAAAAATTAGCATTTAAGAAATAGAAATTCAGAGAGAAAGCTAAAAAGAGAAAAGCTAATTTATAATTATAATTTTAAAAACATAATCATCACATCTCAGGTTTGGAAACCATCATTTTCCTTCCTTCTTTTTGTCTTCCTTCTTTTTATCTTTCCCTTTCCTTTCCATTTCTTTCCTTTTCTTTCCCCTTCTTCAATTCTATCTTCCATTTCTCTTCCTAAATTTTCTCTTTCACTATAAGATATGATATTATGTGGATAATATAAGTCACTATGGAGTAGAATATTACTAAATGTCAAAAGTAGGTAGCCGATACAGTGGGTTGAGAGGCACACCAATTGACATGACTATTAGTTATATAGAAAAACTGACATTTAATATTCAAACTATTTGTAACAATAATCATTCCTCTAAAATGAAACCAGTACAAATCATGCTTATTTACATTCTCATTTTTTCTATCGTACTATAAATCCTTTTTGATTGTACTACCTCTGTGAATCTAGAAAAGACTGTCAAACATTGAGTATATTTTCTGTTTTTTCCTAAAAAAAATTATCTACATGTTATATATTGCATCAAACCTTGAAAGCACTGGGGAAATTTGTTGTGCAACACTAGCCCTTAATTTACAGATCTAAGAAATATTCATACTAGTACTAGAGATATTAATGACTGAAAAAGATTGACTGTTCAAAGAGACAATCTGCTTGGAAAAAAACCCATTTGAATTGGTTGAATTGGTACACCATATGGATACAGCATCAATCTTTAACATATCTATGGGATACAGCATGCCTCAGTAGCTCAGCCATTGACTAGATTAAGAATTCTGTTTGGGATAGTATTGGGAATGTAACCATTGTGGCTATGTCCTTGAGCTAAATAGTGGAGAGTTAGCACCAGAATTGGGAGCTTTCAAATGAGACATCAACAGTTCAGATTAAAGCATTTTTTAAATTCTTTAAGTCCTGAGGTGGAACCTAAATATGAGGGATAAAGAGGCTAAATTTGGAGGATTAAATACCTAGGAAGTAGGGATTTAAAGGATATAATATTTCTAGATTTATGGAAGAATGAACCATAGCTGGGCCTGACACATTTCATCTTTGACAGTTAGTTTCCAGATCTATATGCATTGTCAGTTTTAAAATAAGCTAGTAATAGTATTCTATTTCATAGAATTATTGCATTCAATTCAAAATGTAAGTAAAGTATTTAAAAATGTACAAGTAGTCTAATAGACAGACTAAAAAACCTTCTCCATCTAGAAAACTGCCTATGGCTCACAACATTTGTATTGGCATTGGTCATACTTAATAGAATCACATGCAACTTCCTCTTCAGTATGGTACTAAAAATACAAGATAAAAAAGTCACTCATTAAGAGCTCAATAATCAGCTAAGGCTAGGATCCCTATATAACCAGAGATAGTTCTCATAGTGATTTGTATCATGATGGGGAGATAATAGGATCATTAAAAAGGCTAGACTGAGGAGAGCCACAACTTGGTCCACATCAAGACCATACTTGTACCAGAAACAGTACTGAAACTGCGGTAGACTAAGAGGCAATTCTTTTATTCCATCTTTCCTTATTTATTACTCACCCTAAATCAATAGGTTTATGACCCTTCTGATCTTCCCTCTCTACATCCCTAAGTTTTTTCCCAGGCCATCACCCTGATGTGCCAATCTTGATTCTTTAATTTAAGCAGTTCAACCCAGGCTTATAAAATTTTCCTCTCAAATTCTTTGCTCAAATTTTAGTCTGTAATAGATCAAATATTGCCAAATCTCAATCCTGGATTAATCCCATCATCTACCTCTTTCACTTCTGCTTCACATGTTAATTAATGAATGAAACTAGAAGTCATACAGCTGTGTTGATCAAATCCACTAAAATTTATGTTTTATAAACTCAACTAGACTTTCAATCTACAAAACGATATTTTCTTCATCCCTTTATTGATTCTTTATCTCAATCATTGCAGCAACTTTTCTAAACTCTGTCTTCTCTTTTTAAGTCTCCCACACTACACTTTGCTCTCCCCTCTCAGCTGATTATAAATAAATAAATAATAATCAAATTTAACATTTAAGTAGTACTTATATTTCAGGCAGTATTTCACAAACATTATCTTTTTTGATCTTCACAACCCCTGGAGGTGAGGGCTATTATCGTTTCCATATTACAGATGAGAAATCTGAGGTTGCTATTTGTCCAGAGTCACAGAGCCAAAAAAAACATGAGGTTGGATTTGAACTCATGTCTTTATGATTCAAGGCTCAGTTCTATATCCACTGCATGGACCCTTTTCTATGCTTTACCAAGAAAATCAAATCCATTTGTTATCAACTCCCTCTTCTCTCATTTTCATATCATAATTAAGCCATTATCCTCTACTAACTTCTTCACTCCAATCAGATGAAGAGGAGGTTCTTTTAACCAAGGTTAATTCCTCAGTATGTTCCCTTTTTCCCATCCCTTCCTATCTTCACCAGCAGTTTGCCTCCACCATGATTTCCCCTATCTCTCTAATCTTCTATTTCTCCTTGTGAATTGATTCCTTCCTCATTCCCTATTAGCATGCACAGTTTTCATTAATCCTTAAAAAAACTAACCAGATTCTACAATTCTTCCTGCCTTTTTCAACCAAATTCCTTGAAAAAGCTAATTAAACACATTATCTTCCATTTCTTCTCACTTCATTCTTTAAAAAATCTTTTCAATTTGACTCATAGTTTTATCACTTAACTACTCATTCCCATTTTATCATTGTTCCTTGAATTATCATATTTAACGAATTTTCCTCAAGTTTTAACATGGATGGCTTCCACCTTTTCCTAAATACTCTTCTCTCTGGATTTTCATAATACACTCTCTTTGTTCTCCTTTTCATGTAAAAGTAATTTTTTTCATTAAGTTTGGCAGTCATGTACAAATCTTTGTATATAGTAAGATAAAAGATAATGGAGAGAGAAACTTCAGAGTTTGGGGTCATGAAGGTGAAATATTCATGACTAAGTTGCTTAACATACAATAAAAGCATGATACTGTCCAACAGTATTTGTTATATATCTAAGCTTTAGAGATGGAGATAGGGGTGAGAGACCAAAATAAGAGCTATTTAAATGTCTGATTTTTTGATTTCACATCCTCAAATCATTCTCACACATCTAGCACTTAGTATATTGCAGGAGAGATAATATTAATATATTTAGGATTTGAGGAATAATGAGAATAGCAAGACATCCTGCAAAATAAAAGTATAAAATTGCTTTGAAAGCACTATATAATAAATAAGAGATACAGCCATAGATATAGACATAGATGTTTTAACCAGACTTAAGGACACAAAGTACTAAAAGGAAGGTTGGAGATAAGACATAGAACAGGTAACTAAGTTTCTTTTTGTTTGTTTTAGCATTCTCTGAGTTAATTTCAACTTAATTTTTACTAGCTATTCATTAAGAATTTTTATTTTTGATACATGATAGCTAAAAGGTAGTAAAGAGATAATTTTGGGAACACAATAGAATTTTTTATCTCATTGTTCTGTCTCCTGTAAGATTTCTGACAATGACTAATAATTCCATCTGTACTATGTATTAGACAGGATAATAAAAAGTATAATGTTAAAGAGAGAGGAAATAAAATATAAAAGGCAATAGCTAATTCATTTTCCATGCTAGTTCAGTCCTTGGCCTTTCCTGAGATTACTATTAGAAACAAAGTATGTGGCAATTTTGTGATGTCTATGCCATTGGTAGCAAACACAAATGAACAAATTTGAAGCCCAATCACTTAAAATGGAAGTCCACAAATCAAATGCTAAGTTCTTATTCACTGAAGTTTCTCTCTTGAAAAAGCAAACATTTCTAAGGCAGTATAAAATGCCAAATAATTTCATTTTAGTCATCAAGATAGATAAAAATCCTACTCTGCTTACCTTCAAGGCATATTGCAGGAATAAATACAGCAAAAATCCTTTGAGTCTTGATAGAAATTTAGCTTGAGTTCTTGCCCTAAAAATCTCCTATTGTTTGAGTTCGATAAGCTGATAATTCTGTATGGCTCATGGTTGATGTAAATATCTAAATAACCTTTGGCATAAAAAGTTTCCCCATTCCTGCATTGACACCATTTTGCTTTATTTTTTACTTTTTAATTTCTTATTTTTTTTCCTACTACATTTGCCTATATAGAGGCAGCTAAGTAAGTGGCACTGGCATTGGAATCAGAAACATCTTAGTGAAAATCCAGCCTCAGATATTTACTAACTATATGACTTTGGGCTAATCATTTAAACTGCTTGTTTCTGTTTCCTCCATATAAAATGGAAAAATAATAGTATCTATCTTAGAACATATTAGAACATAGTAAAAAAAAAAAAAAAAAAGGAATACAATAGAATCTTGAATTCTCTTTCTAAATTTATCTGGGGGCAGCGAGGTGGCTCAGTGGATAGAGCACCAGCCTTGAATTGTTTGTTTTAGCATTCTCTGAGTTAATTTCAACTTAATTTTTACTAGCTATTCATTAAGAATTTTTATTTTTGATACATGATAGCTAAAAGGTATTTGTATTTGTAGATCAGTTCTCTTAGAGATAAATAATCTAATTCCATCTTTTCTATAAGCATTGAGCAGTTAAATGACCAATGCAGTAATGTTCATTAAACATTTAAACATCACAAAAACACTTAAAATTTTCAGCTGTGGCTAAAATGTTGAATTTCTATATACCTATGATAGAGTTTCTTTTCAGTTCAAGATAGGGAATAATCAACAAATGTAGAAAATGCTTAAG
This sequence comes from Sminthopsis crassicaudata, assembly GCF_048593235.1. Taxonomy (NCBI): domain Eukaryota; kingdom Metazoa; phylum Chordata; class Mammalia; order Dasyuromorphia; family Dasyuridae; genus Sminthopsis; species Sminthopsis crassicaudata. The sequence continues at coordinate 114,330,016 of NC_133620.1, read as the reverse complement.
TGTCAGATAACAGCTATGTGGCAATAAGAATTCAGTTCTCAAGATATCTGAAAGGGGAGAATACTAGGAATTTGGAAATAATCATCAATCTTGTTTTTAGGGGTATCTATTTTCCTGTTTTTTATAAAAAACTAAGTGAGAATTATTTATATATACAATGAGAGTTTCCTTGAGAAAGTTTGAAGATAACAAGTAAACATTTTTAGTCTAGAGCAGACCACAATTTTTGGTACCAAATTGACTAAAAAATACAGAATATAAGATTCTGATTTGGCTATTCTCAGCAATACAATGATCCAAGACAATTCTGAAGGACATGATAAAAACTGTTATCTATATCCAGAGAAGGAAGTGATGATGTCTGAATACAAATTAAAGGATACTTTTTTTGAACTTTATTTTTCTTGTGGGTTTCTTTGGGGTTTTTTGGCTTATGTTTTCTTTCACAACATGATTACTATGGAAATGTTTTAAATGATTGCATATGTTTAGTCCGTATCAAAGTTCTTGTCTTTTTTATGCAGGGGAGAGAGGAGGGAGGAAGAGAGAGAGTCTGGAACTTTTAAAACTGTAAGTTTTAAAAACAAAAAAATTGTTTTTACATGTAACTAAAGGAAAAAGAAAATACCAGATAAGTTTATTTTTTTTTTCTCCTGAGGCTGGGGGTAAGTGACTTGCCCAGGGTCACACAGCTAGGAAGTGTTAAGTGTCTGAGACCAGATTTGAACCCCGGTCCTCCTGAATTCAAGGCTGGTGCTCTATCCACTGAGCCACCTCACTGCCCCCAGATAAATTTAGAAAGAGAATTCAAGATTCTATTGTATTCCTTTTTTTTTTTTTTACTATGTTCTAATATGTTCTAAGATAGATACTATTATTTTTCCATTTTATATGGAGGAAACAGAAACAAGCAGTTTAAATGATTAGCCCAAAGTCATATAGTTAGTAAATATCTGAGGCTGGATTTTCACTAAGATGTTTCTGATTCCAATGCCAGTGCCACTTACTTAGCTGCCTCTATATAGGCAAATGTAGTAGGAAAAAAAAATAAGAAATTAAAAAGTAAAAAATAAAGCAAAATGGTGTCAATGCAGGAATGGGGAAACTTTTTTATGCCAAAGGTTATTTAGATATTTACATCAACCATGAGCCATACAGAATTATCAGCTTATAGAACTCAAACAATAGGAGATTTTTAGCTTTCAGTTCATCAGTGCCTGTGGTTGCTTTATAAAATGATTTTGCAGTCCTTATATGATAGACAAGCTAGATATTCCCCCATATCTGCCTTAAAGCCTTTTTTTCTAATAAGAGTTTTTCATTCACAGATTGAAAGACAGATAAATGGATTTAGAGATATGTCAAAATTATGTGAATCTCTGACAATGAAAAAAAAAATCAACTGGGGCAGCTAGATGGAGAGTGGATAGAGTACTGACCCAAGTTCGAATCTGGCCTCCCATACTTAACACTTACTAGCTGTGTGAGCCTGGACAAGTCTCTTAACCCCAATTGCCTCACCAAAAACAAACAAAAAGAAATAAGTATATTCTATGACATTCTTATTATTAGTAATGAGCCAGATATAAACAAAGATATGGATTTTTACCAAATATATCATGAATTATGTACATTTAGGAGAATAAAAAGAAGAAAGGTATTATAACCAGTGAGTTTCTCCAAATATTCCTATTTATGGGTAATTCTAATTATGTCAACTTAAATCTACACATTAAAAATATGATATGAATATAAAATATGAATATAAAAATATCATATGAATGCTTAGTGACCAAATTCTGATATGTAAATGGGAGGGACAAACTTTAAAAGGGTTCCTTCAGTATACATATTATGGATAAAATCCATATGAACAAACTTCATTACATCCATTTACTAAAAGTTAGAATTGAACAAACAGAAGTGAATGACTAAATGAGACATCAAAAATATATCAAATAAAACAAAAATAAAAAATAAAAATAGGAGAAAATGTAAAATACCTCCTTGGAAAAACAACTGACCTGTAAAAATAGATTCAGGAGAGATAGTATAAGAATTATTGGGCTACCAGAAAACCATGATTAAAAAAAAAAAAAAAAAAAAAGACCTAGATATCATCTTTCAGGAAATCATTAAAGAAATCTGATGTCCTAGAACCAGAAGGTAAAATAGTGATTGAAAGAATTCACTGATCACTTCCTCAGACCCCAAAATGAAAACTCCAAAGGATATCATAGCTAAATTTCAGAATTATCATACCAAGGGAAAATATTGCAAACAGCCAGAAAGAAAGAATTAAAATATTGAGGAACCTACAATCAAGATTACTCAGGACCTAGGAGCTTCCACCTTAAAGGATAGAAGGAGCTGGAATCTGATATTCCAAAAGGTAAAAGAACTTGAATTGCAGCCAAGAATCAACAATCCAGCAAAATTAAGTATTATCTTTTAGGTAAAAGATGGATATTCAATGAAACAGATGAATTTCATTTATTTCTGATGAAAAGCTGAATAGAAAATTTGATCTTCAAATGCAGAACTCAAGAGAAGCATAAAAAGGTAAAAAGGAAAGAAAAAAAAAAACAATTTTCTTTTAAAAGTTTACATCCCTATATGGGAAGATGATATGTTTAATTCTTGAGAATTATATCTCTGTTGTGGATATACTTAGAAGGTGCAGGAATAATTTGATTTTATTGTGATGATATAAAAAAATAAAGATATAAAGGAAATTGTACTGGAAAAAGAAAATGGAAGTAAAAATAGCGTAAATTGCATCTCACAAAGAGGCGAAATTGTTACAATTGAGGAAAAGAAGGAAGGGGGATGAGCATTGTATGAATCTTACTCTCATCAGATTTGTCTCAAAGAGAGAATATCAGACATATTTAACATCACAGAGAAACTTGTCTCATCCTACAAGGAAATAGGACAGGAAAGAGGAAAAGAAAGAGACTAATAGAAGGGAGAACAGAAGTAGAAGGGAGAAGGCATAAGAAAAAGGGACTGTAAAAGGGGAGGGCTGTTAGATGGAGGTGATGGTCAGAAACAAAATACTGGGGAGGAAGGAAATGGGGAAAGGGAAGAGAAAAGTATAACTTGGGGAAAATAATATGGTGGGATCAATAAGAAGCAAAAAAAAATAGATATAATTAAAAGAGATAAGGAAGGAAACTAAATGTTGCTACAGGGTACCATAAATAATGAAATAATATCAATATTAAACACATATGTGCCAAGTGATATAGCATCCAAATTCCTAAAGAAGTTAAGAGAGCTTCAAGAAGAATTAGACAACAAAACTATACTAGTGAGTAATATCAACCTTGCTCTTTCAGAGCTTGATAAATCAAACCATAAAATAAATAAAAAAGAAGCTAAGGAGGTATACAGCATCCTAGAAAAGTTATTCATGATAGACCTTTGGAGAAAATTGAATGGAGATACAAAGGAATATACTTTTTTCTCAGCAGTACATGGAATTCATACAAAAATTGACCATGTATTGGCATAAAAATCTCAAATCAAATACAAAAAGTCAGAAATAGTAGTAAATGAATATCTTTTCCAGATCATGATAGAATAAAAATTATATACAATAAAAGACCAGAGGAAATAGACCAAAAAATCACTGGATACTAAATAATCTAATCCTAAAGAATGAGTGGATGAAACAACAAATCACAGACACATTGGATATCATCCAAGAGAATGACAATAATGAGACAACATACCAAAATTTATGGGATGCGGCCAAAGCAATTCTTAGGAGAAGTTTTATATCTCTATATGCTTACATGCATAAAATAAAGAGGAAATCAATGAATTGGGCATGCAACTAAAAGCTAGGAAAAGAACAAATTAAAACCCTTCAATACCAAATTTGAAATTCTGAAAAAATAAAAGGGGAGATTACTAACACTGAAAATAAGAAAACTATTGAATTAATTAAAAAGAAACTGAGTTAGTTTTATAAAACAACAACAACAAGAAATATATAAACCTTTAGTTAATATGTTTAGAAAAAATAAAAAATAAAATAAAATTAATATCAAAAATGAAAAAGGAGAACTCTCCACCAATGAAGAGGAAATTAGAACAATAACTGGAACTATTTTGTAAGTGAAATAAATACTTACAAAAATATAGATTGACCAGATTAACAGAAGAGGAAATAAATTACTTAAATAGCCTCATTTTAGAAAAAGAAATTGAACAAACTATTAATAAACTCCTTAAGAAAAAAATCTCCAGGGCCAGATGATTTTATATTTGAATTCTACCAAACATTTAAAGAACAATTAATTCCAAACTATGCAAACTATTTGGAAAAAATAGAGAAAGGAGTCCTACAAAATTTCTTTTATGCCAAAGATGTGGTGTTGATATCTAAACTAGGTAGGGTGAAAACATAGGAAGAAAATAATTATAGACCAATTTCCCTAATGAATATTGATGAAAAAATCTTAAATAAAATATTAGCAAAGAGATTACAGCAAGTTATCCCCAGCATGATACACCATGAACAAATAGGATTTATACTAGGAATGCAGGGCTAGTTCAATATTAGGAAAACTATTAGCATAATTGACTATATCAATAAGAAAACTAAAAAGAAATGTGATTATCTCAATAGATGCAGAAAAAGCACTTGACAAAATCCAACACCCATTCCTATTAAAACATTGAAGAGTATAGGAATAAATGGAGTATTCTTTAAAATAATCAATAACATCTATTTAAAACCATCAGCAAGCATTATATTTAATGGGGATAAACTAGAACCATTCCCAATAAGATCAGGGCTGAAACAAGGTTGTCCACTATCACCATTACTACTCAATATTGCATTAAAATGTTAGCTTTAATAATAAGAGAAAAAAAAAGAAATGAAAGAAATTAGAGTAGGCAATGAAGAAACTAAATTATCAAAAGTCTTTGCAAATATGATGTTATGCTTAGAGAATCCTAAAAAAATCAACTAAAATGCTACTAGAAATTTCACAACTTAAGCAAAGTTGCAGTATACAAAATAAATCTATATAAATCATCAGCATTTTTATATTACCAACAAAGGCCAGCAACAAGAGATGCAAAGAGAAATTGCATTTAAAATAACTGTAGATAATATAAAATATTTGAGCATATACCAAAGCAATGTCAGGAATTATAAGAACACAATTATAAAACAATTTCCACACAAATAAAGTCAGATCTAATAAATTAGAAAAAGATATCAAGGGCTCATGGGTAGGCCAAGCTAATATAATAAAAATGACAAATTATTCTAAATTAATATACATATTCAGTGCCATAACAATCAAACCCGCAAGAAATTATTTGACAGAACTAGAAAAAAATAATAACAAAGTTCATCTGGAAGAAGAAAAGGTCAAGGATTTTAAGGAAATTAATGAAAAAATGCAAATGAAGGTGTCCTAGCTGTACCAGACCTAAAATTTTATTAAAACAGCAGTCATCAAAACCATTTGGCACTGGCTAAAAAAGAGATTATTTAATCAGTGGAATAAGTTAGGTTCACAAACTACAATAGTCAATGGCTCTAGTAATCTAGTGTTTGGTAAACCCAAAGACTGCACCTTCTGGGATAAAAACTCACTATTCAAGAAAAATTGCTAGGAAAATTGGAAACTAGTAGGGCATAAACTAGGCATTGACCCACACCTAACACCCTATACCAAAATAAGGTCGAAGTGGGTCTATGATTTAGACACAAAGAGTGATATTATTAGCAAATTAGAAGAACAAAGGATAGTTTACCCCTCAGATCCGTGGAGAAGAAAGGAATTTATGGCTAAAGAAAAGATGGAGTGCATTATGGAATACAAAATTGAAAATTTTGATTATATTAAATTAAAAATTTTTTGTACAAACAAAACTCATGCAAACAAGATTAGAAGGGAAGCAATAAACAGAAAAAAATTACATTCAGAGTCTTGATAAAGGCCTTTTTTCTAAAATATATAAAGAATTGACTCAAATTTATAAGAATTCAAACTATTCTCCAGCTGATAAGTGGTTAAAGGATATGAACAGACAATTTTCAGATGAAGAAATTGAAACCATTTTAATCATATGAAAAGGTGTTCTAAATCATTGTTGATCAGAGAAATGCAAATTAAGACTACTCTGAGGTTCCACTACATCTCAGATTGGCTAAGATGACAGAAAAAGAATATAATGAATATTGGAGAGGATGTGGGAAAACTGGGACATTGTTGATGGAGTTGTGAATTGATTCAACCATTCTGGAGAACAATCTGGAACCATTCCCAAAGGGCTATCAAACTATGCATAACCTTTGATCCAGCAATGTTTCTATTGGGCCTGCATCCCAAAGAGATCTTAAAGGAGGGAAAGGGACCCACATGTGCAGAAATGTCTGTGGCAGTCCTTTTTGTAATGTCAACAAACTGGAAACTGATTGGCTATCCATCAGTTGGAAAATGGCTGAATAAATTATGGTATATGAATGTTATGGAATACTATTGTTCTTTAAGAAACGATCAGGAGGATGATTTTAGAAAAGCATGGAGAGACTTACATGAACTGATGCTAAGTGAAATGAGCAGAATCAGGAGATCATTGTATACTCCAACAAGATGATTATATGATGATCAATCCTGATGATGTAGCTCTTTTCAACAATGAGATGATTCAGGCCAATTCTAATGGTCTTGTAATGGAGAGAGTCATCTACACCCAGAGAGAGCACTGTGGGAACTGAGTGCAGATTACAACATAGTATTTTTGCTTTTTGTTGTTTGCTTGCTTTTATTTTCTTTTTTCTTTTTTCCTTTTTGATCTGAATTTTCTTGTGCATGATAATTGTAAAAATATGTATAGAAGAATTGCACATGTTTAACATATATTGGATTACTTGCCATCTAGGGGATGGAATGGAAGGGAGAGAGAAAAAAAATTTGGAACACAAAAATTTTCGAGAATTAATGGTGAAAATTATCTATGCACATGTTTTGAAAATAAAGGGCTTTAATAATGAAAAAAAAATAATAACAATGCAAACAAACCATGCCTTCCAAGGTTAGAATACTATAATCAGTTTTTGAAAGGTTAAAGTTGCAGATCATTTAAAAGCCAATATAGAGGATTAGGCTGCAGTATATTACCATAGAATTGCACAGGAGAATTGGTAGATTTAAAAGGATGTTTTCAGAGAAATAAGCAAGTGGAAAATAATTTGATCACATTATGTAGTCAGCCAGTCAAGAAACATTTATTAAGTACCTACTACTTTCTGATTCTGGGGTTTCAAAGAAAAGTCAGAGACAGTCCTTGATCTCAAGGATAATCTAGTGAAGAAGTCGACACATAAAGAAAAAGTTGGAGTATAGAGGTAGGGTACATATTATGGGTGTATGATAAGGTCCAGAGGAATGCAGAGGAATGAGAAATGGGGAAAAAAAAGACTGCTTTGGATGCCTTTCTTAAATTGAGGATCTGGAAGGAATAGTTTTGTCCACCCTTTACCTTTACAATCATAGGGGAGGAAGACAAAGGATAAATTATAATTTGACTATCTATTTCACAAGTATGTATGTAAAGTTGAGCAATCTACTGGAAGTCCACCAGCACATTGTGGTGCATTTATGGAGAAATATGAATAAAAGTTGCATAGGATGAGAAAATATGATTTGTTATCTGATTGTTAGAAAAAGCAGAAACATTGATGAGATCACATAGCAATTAGTATATTCAAATAACATGAAAGTATTAAAGGACTAGGAGCTGCTCTAATCTAAAATTTAGGCAAATTTGGGAAGTATGAAAATTTGTATTTAATAATACATTTCAACATTCCTTCACAATACCTGCTGTCTTCCCAAATACTCAAAATTAGCATATGTTAGGTATCAAATATTGTAGCTTCTTAGGGTTCACTAAAATGTACTCCACTCGAGAGAATACCTTCTAAGAAATACTCCCAATACTTTGAGCCTATTAATCCAATCTCCATACCATCATTTTTTTCAAGTCTTTGATGGAAGAATTAAGAATAATGGATAAAACATGCCAAGAAGTAAATTTCAAAATGATAGAGGAAAAATTTCCTAATGACTAGATTATTGAATGATTTTTCCATCACTTGAAGTCATTAAGAACTAGTTAGATGACCACTTCTGGGGAACTTTATATAGATGATTCTTATTCAGATTAGGTTACAATAGATGGTTTCTATGGTCTCTCCTATTACCCCTTATCTGTCAAACTGAAAAACATGTATAGGATGAAATTAAACTGGCTGGTAAGATAGTTTAAACTGCATAGGTAATGGAGAATTATTGGGAGTTTTTAGAATAGTAGAATGACATGTTGAAAGAAGTATTTGGGAAAATTCATCTACTAGTGGTATGCCCACTTAATTGAAGAGGAGAAGAGATTGAACATAAGGGATGTTAGAATTGTTTATTTTATTTAAAAGAAACAGAAATTATTGCAGTAATTATACTTGAGTAGATTAACTCTTAAAACAAGAATATTAGAAGTAGGAAGAGAAGATTGTCTGTGAAAGACATTTTAAAGAAGGGATTAGCAGAATTTGTTCACTGGGTGTAAAGAATGAGGAAAATGATCATGAAAGGTAAACTTAAAGTTTAGAATCTAAAAAGAATCTGAATGGTTATTACCATTTACAGTAGGAAACTTTGAAATTAGAGCAGGATTGAAATTGCGGAAGGCATGAGGAAACATGATCTGTTGCCCACAGGAAAGGTTTTATGACTATGTTGTTAAGCATAAAAAAGCCAAACAATTGCAACCATATCATCATCATAAACATACTGTCTAATTTTCAAATTTCAGAATTATCTTTATAAAAATATGTATATATGTATGTATGTCTGTGTGTGTATTAGAAAAACAGTGAGAATATTCATTTTTAAGAACCATGAAATATCCAAAGCACTTTTTCTTATTTGAAATACCAAAAATTTCATTTAAATTTCTGGCTAAGTACATACCTCTAAAAAAAAAAAAAAAAAAGTTACTCTATTAGAGCTCAGTTTCCTATCTGTTAAATGATTGAAATCTCTAAGGGCTCTTTTCAGGTTTAACATTCTATAACCTTATTGGAAATCTTCATTGTTTATTTGAAGAATAAACATCACAAAACATGACAGTAGCATGAAAATAACATCCAAAAATTTGAGTTAACATTTTGCTATTAAATGTTCACTGATTTATAAATCATATTTTAATTTACAAATGTGTACATAAAATTTACAGGTATTCTGCAATATAATTTGTTGTTATACTTATTTATATTATATGCTATCATGTTAAAACAAAGGAAGGCAAAAAGAAGTCATTCTTTTAAATAATAAAGTAATGGTTTTCTGGGCTGTTCTATAATATATACTTTTAAAAACATTGCAGACTGTGGCTAAATTATCAAAGATATAGTTTTTCATTTTATTCTAGATCTTTAGTTTTCCTAAGATGTTTCTCTAAAATTCTGGCACCATTTTGGAGGTAAGGGTTTTTTTGGTTTGTTTGGTTGGGATTTGGGGGGTTTTGGGGGGGGGCTTTTTTTTTTTTTTTTTTTTGCTTTTTTAAAAATCAAGCTAACAATAAACTTTGCATATTGCTACCAGTAGGTGGAGCAGACATCATAATTTATTACTCAAGAACAAGAACAAGGAAATAAAAGTAGAACTTTTTACAAACAAATACAGGTAAATCTGAAAATAAGCTTTCTTCAAACATTCCTTAGCATTCAGTCTTTAAAATGCTTTCAATCCTTATTTATCATGATTTTTAAATTTCTTCCAAAGCCAATAAACAAATTATGTTTTTTTTAAAAAGTCTCTAACAAGAATATCAATAATGATCATATATGTGAGAAATTTAATTAGACAAATTCCTGAATTGACATAAATAACTTTGTTAAAATGTAAGAATATGTACTTTAATTTAAAAATGGTGTAAGTTTGAATGTTATCTAGTAGTTTGATTCAGGTAAAAAGGATTTCAGAAAACATCTACAGAGACAAAAATTCTTCATGTGCTCATTTAATAATGTAATTAAATTGAGCCATGTTTTTACAGGTAAGGAGGTGCATAGCAAGCAGTATTCTAAGAAATATAATTAATTATATTAAGTCTGTAGCAACAAATTAACCTTATTAATACTAGTAAATGATGATTGATTATTTATGCAAATATGTTACTATGTTCAGTTGTTTCACTGAAATAAACATACTAAAAAGTATTCCAATATTACTTTAACTTTTTAAACTAATAAAGCTTTAAGGAGTCTATTAATTCACTTACTGCAATATTGGTTATTTATTTGTGGTAACTTCTTTTTAAAGTTAAAGTGTTTATATGAGTAAGAAAAAGATAAAATCAGTAACAAATATAAAATTTTAGAAATATTTCATTAAAAGAGGGCTAAATTTGGAGTTAGAAGATTTGGATTTGAATCATAGATTCAAATGCGTGACCTTAGATGAGTCACTTGTGCTATTAGGTCTTTTCCTCAAAATGGAACTAATACATATGGGATTGGTCTAATTTTTAAGTCTCTTCCAGCTCTAAATATATCCACTGTGAGTTTTTATATATTTTTTTAGAATTAAAAATAGCATGGAAAATAGACTTTTAAAATGTAGTGCCATTGTTAATGTTCTAGCTTTTAAAAACATTATAAGATAAGGCACCATCTATTATAAAATATAGTTTATTTTGTTGTCTTTAAGATTTGCAAAGATGAATAGAACAAAGAAATATCCTTTGAGGTACAACATTCTCATTTTAAAATTTAGCCTTCCACCTGTAGAGACTTATATGAACTGATGGTACATGAAATGAATAGAATCAAGAGAACATTTTATACAGCAATAAGAAAATTATGTGAGGATCAACTGTGATGGAAGTGGCTCTCTTCAACAATGAAATGATTCAGGCCAATTCCAATAGATGTGATGGAGAAAGCCATCTATACCCAGGGAGAGGACTATGGGAACTGAATGTGGATCACAACATAGCATTTTCACATTTTATTGTTGTTGTTGTTGTACGCTTGCTTGTTTTTACTTTTCTAATTTCCCCCCTTTGTGATCTTATTTTTCTTGTGTAGAATGATAAATGTGGAAATACGTTTAGAAGAATTGCACATGTTTAACCTATATTGTATTACTTGGTGTTTAGGGGTAGGGGAAGGTAGGGAGGAAAGAGAAAAAAAGGGGACACAAACTTTTGCAAGGGTGAATATTGAAAATTATCTCTAAATATATTTCAAAAATTAAAAAGCTATTATTTTCTTTAAAATTACTCTTCAGTCACATTCTACTTATGAATTTATAATTTTAATATTAAACTCTTTTCTTATGCTGGATTTTTTATGAAGAGAGATTTAACATTTAAAAATCCAAGATTGAGTGTAGTTAGAATGTTACTTAAATGAATGTAAAAGATAAATGTAAAGTCCTACAGTTGGACTAAAAAAAAAATACAATATGCAGGAGATATGATTAGATTGTAGTTTGCCTGAAAAAAAATCTTGTTTTAGTGGACTAGAAGCCCAATATGAATCAACTGCAAAATATGTAAACAAAAATGCTAATTCTTTTTTTGTCCTGTATTAAAAGAATGTAGAATTGCAGAGATGGTAATCTCATTATGTTTTGTTCTAGTCAGGAAATATCACAAATAGTGTTCTCAGTTCTGGACATTACATTATTGGGGAGTCATTGCCCTTATTCCTCATTTATAGGGACTTATTAGTTCTCACTTGTCCTATTGCCATAGACATAACAATTGTTCCTATTTCTAAACTTCTTTACCCTCCAATCTATTCTCCATATTAATGCCCACATTATTTTCCTGAAACATAGATCTGGTTATACATATCACAGTTACAAAAGAAAAAAAAAATGTAGCTCCCTATTGCCTCTAAGATAAAGTATAAAATTGTCACTTTAACATTTATAACCTTCCACAATCTGGCTCCCACCTATTTCTCCTGCCTTGTTTCATATTATTTCCATTTCCACACACTCCATTTAGGTTAAATCATCCTATTAGTTCCCTTTTCACAAATCATGTTTCCCATTGCCATGCATGCCTTTGTACCTGTAGCCACCTCATGTCCAGAATATTTTTTCTTCTCATTTATTATAATCCCTAGATTCCTTCCAAGCATAACTCAGGCCCAATTCCCTCCATAAAATCTTTCATGGTGTCCTCATTTCTTAGTACTATGTTTCTGTTGAAATTACCAATGGGTATACTGATTTCCTCCAGTGGAACGTATAGTACTTGAGAAGAAGGGTTGTTCAATATTTGTCTTTGCCTCCTCAGTACCCATCTTATCCCATGTACATAAAAGAAATTTAATATGTGTTAAATTGAATTTAATAAGCTTAGGTCAAGTATTTTTTTACATGTTTATGATATGCCAAGCACTGTACTAAGGACTGGAGGTACACAGAAAGGCAAAAACAGTAGTCTTTGACTCTAAGAAGTCCATCTTTTAATGAAGGAGATCACATGCAACTACGTATACACAAAATATATAAAGAATAAAATAGAAGTAATCTCTGAGGGAAGATGGCTATTGGGCTGGTATGGATAGAGAATGGAAGATGACCAGAAAAGGCCTTTTGTGGGTGATAGGAACTGAGTTGAAAAATACTGAATGGTTCAAGGATTTGCATGTTTTTCTTGTGCAGAGGCCATGCTGATTTCCAACATGTTGTTCCAGTTTTAGAGTATTATTAGCTAAAATGTAGAAATTCAGAGCAAGAATGATCTGGATGAGAAAGGACCTAGAGATCATACTTGTTGGAGAAACTGAAGATATTTGACTTTAAAAAGAGAATATTTAGGAGGAACATGATAGTTTTCTTTAAAGATATGAAGAGCTATCATGTAGAAGAGGCATTAGTTTGATTCTGAAAAATCCTAAACAAGCAGATTTAGTCTCTTTGCCCTCTAAGAACTATCCCAAAATGGAACATCTTTTCTCAAAAGACAGTAATACTACCTTATTAATTAAAAAGGCCTGGATGGTGACAAGAGAGGATGATAACACTAGAGGAGTTGTAGACAGACAGACAGACAAGCATTAGAACACATTATTGGTGTAATTATGATGCAGTCCAGCTGTTTTGGGGAGTAATTAGGAATTACTATCATGAAGTAGTGAGAAAAACCATAACTTTTAACCTAGAGATTCCACTGCTAGATATAGCAGTCATTGACAAAGAAGTCATTGACAAAAAGATTCCATACAGCAAAATATTTATAGGGCCAATTTTTGTAAGAGCAAAGAACTGGAAACAATTGGAGAATGGATAAACAAATTGCAGTACATGAATGGGATGAAATATTACTGTGCATTAAGAAATGATGAATGTGATCAAAACAAAAACAAAAGATGGAAAGACTTAATTGAACTAAAACAAAATGAAATAGAGTAAGAACACAATAGACCTCAGTGATGTAATGGAAAGAACTACCACATAATGCAATCTAAAATTACGTTGCAAAAGTGTGCAGAACAAACTTGGTCCATTCTAAAAAAGAGAAATGAAAAAACATCCTGTCTTGGAGTGATGAGAGGAAAGGAGATTTCATGGATGACAAACACATGTCAGTTTTCTCCTTAATGTATTGATTATCTTAGCTTAAAGCTTTATTCTCTTTTCAACCCCTAAAATGTGCTATCCAGATAGAGAGGAGAGGATGCAGAGGGAAATCTAGGTGACATAAAAACAAAAGATAACTACTTTTTTAAAGGGGGAGTGGGGGGTAGTTGAGAGACCTCTAGGGTATATTACAATGGAATTCTTGTTCACATACAAATTGTCTTTTGGGTCCTTTCCAATCCCAATATTATTTGTTTCTATTATTCTGAAATCTTTAAGGCACCTTGAGAGTCTAATCAATAACAAGTGAATTCCCACCATCATTTTAAATGTTCAGTTCTTTAAAATAAATATACTTTGAAAATTCTTAGATATTAAAATTCTCTTAGCTTTTTGTGTAAAATAGTAAGAGGAAATATGCTGTACTGGAGAGAGGGCTAGCCCAGTATTTCAGAATACCTGGGTTCATGACCTGCTTTGAATATATACTAGCTGTGTGGCAGCTGTGAACACTGACAATTCTTTTAACCCCTTAGCTTCCCTAAGAACTCTGCACGACAATCTGTTACAGATAAGTTGACGATCTACAGGACATCAGTTGCCAACACCAATAAAATCACATATCTCGGTGAACCGCGCTCACTTTTAAAAATTACATTCTCTTTTTATCATCAAAACTAAAACTATGGAACATCAAAATCGTCCTGAATTCAAAGGTGATTCCTAAATATGCAAAATCTGAAACACAAATTCCTCCTTAAAATAAAGAAAAAAGTTGGCTGAAGCAAACGGATCTGAGGAAAACGTTTACTTGAAAACCTTCCTTAAATCCTATTTGGAAACACAGAGAAAACGTAGACTCTCGGCATTAGCTCAATTAAAAAG